>NC_063195.1:14287345-14289845 GCF_017589495.1 Alosa alosa
ATGCCAGCCACCAGTATGAACTAATGGAGTGGTAGTACAGTAGCATAGTGGCTAAGGAGCTGGGCTAGCATGTAGCAGCCTGAAAAGTTGTGGGTTCAATTCCCGGGTTTCCACTGTTGAGCTTCTGGGGGACAATGGCCCTTGTACTATGATTGACGTAAGAAGCTTCGGATAAAATGAATACATGTAAATGTAAGACATTCATAAAAGACCCAATACAAGCAAAAATTTTCATTTCAGGAACAATTACTTCTGTCATGAAGTTCTACATCTACAAATTAACTTTTTGGCAACTCTACAAATCTTCCATAATAAACGTTCTATTCATTCTTTTGTTTAGACATTACACAATATAATCATGCTGCCTCATGTATGGCAAACTTTACCGTTCCCATGCAGGTGTCCTTCACGTCCACCCAGACTGAGTCAGACACCACTTCAGATGAGCCCACATGGTAGTACGCCACGATACGGAAGGAGGGGACCATGTCCTTGGTCACTGGTAAGGACAACGTCACTAGAGTCTGACCCTGTCTCTTGAACCTCTCAGCTTGCACAAGTTGTCCTTTGTTCAGGATCTGATTTAAAAAACAGTTGGCCACAAGTGAACACAAAGGTGCAAAAAAAGAACCATAAGAGACAGATAGAAAAAGTAAAGAACGTCCATAATTCATATCCAAATTCTGATTTAACTTAATGTAAGGGATAATGTATTGTCTTCTGGTCATTATAAGTCCTGACAAGGCGAACCCTGATCTCTCTATATGTCTATCTCTCTCTCTCACCAGATAGGTGAAGTCTTGATTGTTCTTCATGCCGGGGCTGTTGCCTACATAGAGGCTCATCTTGATTTGCTGGCCAATCGTCAGCTCACTGGTGGCCACCCCAATGTGCAGGTAGTTCCTGGAGCCGCCGGTGGTCCTGTACACCAAGGCCGTCATATTCCGCTCAGCTTGCCTGGACTCCAACAACCCTGGTACCTTAGTCCTCACCTGCAGTTAAGTGAGAATAAATAAAATGATGGCAGCATGTGAATATGATGGTACATACAGTACATTTGGATCTGTCTTAATGTCTGTATGAATGCACGGCAGAAGCAGGCATCCCGGTTCCAGAAAGATCATTACCTGATCTACCTGGCTGCTAATTAGGATGAGCTGGTTTACTAAGTGGTTAGATCAAATACTTGGCGGGACTTTTACTTTTTGAACCCAGGATGTCCGCCTCTGGCGCACGGAAAGGTAAAGTCTAACCTGTATAGACAGGGTGTTATCCCCATCAAGTGTGTTCACTGTAACCTTGGCCAATCCATTTTCTCTGGTTGTTGCTTGTATGCTTCCATCTGTGGCCGTTATTACTTCTATCACAATGTCTCTTGCAGGCAGGTGATCCGGAGTACTAACATAGACCTGTTCAAAAGATAAAAAAGGGAAAACATTATAAACAACATACATCAATATTAAATGAACGCCATATTTTACAGTATTGTATTATTATAATGTAGTTGTTTTATATTTTAGAGATTAATGTTTATTTATTTAGATTTAACAATAAAATAGCTTTGTTAGTTGTTGAAGTAAACAAGTAGTTACTGTAGATGGTCATCTAACATCAGCCATACCGAGATGTCAAAGGGCATTCCTGGCTTGAAGTATCTTGGGGTCGCCTTGAAGTTAATGGTGTAAGGAGACGTGACTATTGGTATGCCTTCCTTCTCGGCCTCCACCATTTCACTGCCTAGGACACATTTAAATTTACATCCATGTTCATTTACACTTTACACAGACGGTCTACTGCAGTCATTTCAGACCAGTGTGAATTTTCTTCAATGTGCAGGTAATCTTGCCCTGGCAGAACTCCAGAAGACACATTGATCCATTAATTCCCTGTCAACTCATTATCTTCTCACAAATCATCCTCAACTGTGGCATGCCTCAAGGCTCAATTCTTAGACCCATATTGGTGATGATGTTTTCTAAATGGGTGTATTGTGCAAATGTGCAATACAATTGAAGTCATAGAGATATCTCATTCATCAACCACAGACACACAAACACACACTCACATAAATATAAACATACCTTGGCAGATCCTTACCTGTTTCTGTTAACACGCTTACTTTCACGTACAGAGACGAGCCAACCAACTGGTTTATGTCTGTAAATGTGTCTCTTATCTGCTCTTTTGTCAGTATAGCCTCTCCTTTGCCTTCTCTAATCTGTGGGGCAGCCAGAGGAGCATATAAGGGGAAGCTGAAGGAATAATCGTGCCCATTGACAATGTGAGATACTGTAGAGCATTTGGCCTTGCCGTGGGTTTGTGTTCCCCATGGGCTTTTTCATTATTCTAAATGTGCTCACCTCAACTCTCCTCAAAGACGCAGGCAGACTTTTCTTCACATTGTCCTGTGTCAACACACCAAACATCACCAAGCCAGTGCCCGTCACCTCTTTCCCATGGAAATACCTGAATTTGGAAATTGACAAAATTGGATATGATC
>NC_063195.1:14294845-14299845 GCF_017589495.1 Alosa alosa
GGCTCACTGGTAGTTATTATAGATAACTTCAAATCAGCGCGATTTACCCTTGTAGGCTACTGAACATTACAAGATCTGTACGAGGTGAGCCGCAGCACTGAAGTGAGAAATGATTAAACTCTTTGTGTAGCGCATGTGAGCACTTTTCCCCCATTTCAACCTGATTGGTGGGGACATTTCAGTCGTAATTTGACATTGGTGTGGACACGTCCTTCGGTCCCCACGCAAATCTACGCCCCTGGTATTCATGGACTTGACCTTTGACCTTTCACCTCCAACATCAACTCACTTCATCTTTGAGTCCATACAAACACTTGTACCAAATTTGAAGCATATGCGTCAAGCCCTTCTGGAGATATAATGCGCAAAGCATGAGATATGGCTTTGACTTTTATTTTGACACGCGGGAAACACTTAAACAGGATGTGTAGTTTTATGGAGCACCAGATTGTATGCATTAGAAGCTGAGACAGTTGACAGTTGAAGAAAAGGTTATAATAATAACTAGAAATGTAATGCCAGAGGAATTACAATAGTGGATGGAAAGCTGCTGGCTTAATGTTGGTGGGGAGATTCCTGGAAAAAAAACATTGAATCACTTAATTTTTGAGTTCATACAAACCCTCGTACCAAAAAAATGGCTGTGACTTTTATTTTGCCACACGGGAAACACTTAAACAGGATGTGTAGTTTTATGGAGCACCAGATTGAATGCATTAGAAGCTGAGACAGTTGATTTCACAGGTGACACCTGTGTCAGTGTTCTAATTAGCCCGGGAACTACTCTGGGAGCTTAACAAGCGCAGCTGCCTTTAGGCCATTATGACATCACAGCCTTTGAAGTCTAAGGGGGAAAATTGAGCTTTTTAACATTTTTAATCCCCTATTTCTCAAAAAGTATAAACTTTATAAAAAATCTGAAATAATAACTCTCTTGCCCCACTCCAGACCTTCAGAACGGTTATTTCAACATGTCTGTACGTTAAGCGGTTAGAGTCGCATTAATTCTTGAAAAGGTAAAAAGAAAAGGTTATAATAATAACTAGAAATGTAATGCCAGAGGAATTACAATAGTGGATGGAAAGCTGCTGGCTTAATGTTGGTGGGGAGATTCCTGGAAAAAAAACATTGAATCACTTAATCTTTGAGTTCATACAAACCCTCATTACAAAAAAAAAATGGCTGTGACTTTTATTTTGACACACGGGAAACACTTAAACAGGATGTGTAGTTTTAGGGAGCGCCAGATTGTATGCATTAGAAGCTGAGACAGTTGGATTCACAGGTGACAACTGTGCCAGTGTTCTGATTAGCCCGGGAACTACTCTGGGAGCTTAACGAGCGCAGCTGGCTTTAGGCCATTATGACATCACAGCCATTCAAGTCTATGGGGGAAAAATTAGCTTTTTAACATTTTTAATCCCCTATTTCTCAAAAAGTATAAACGTTTAAAAAAAATCTGAAATAATAACTCTCTTGCCCCACTCCAGACCTTCAGAACGGTTATTTCAAAATGTCTGTACGTTAAGCGGTTAGAGTCGCATTCATTCTTGAAAAGGTAAAAAGAAAAGGTTATAATAAGAAGAAGCCAGGAGATTTCAAGATAGTGGAATCCATCCACTATAATAAGAAGAAGCCAGGAGATTTCAAGATAGTGGATTCCATCCACTATAATGACTGTTGCCTTACTGAAAGGTGAAGCTTTAGAATGAATTTGACAATGTCAGTATACCTATAAAGAGTCAGTATACCTAAAAAAGTGAAAAGTACTCCAAACCAAATGAAGCTGATACTGTTGCAATTATCAATTTCGTATGAATGAGTGCTGGTCAGATTCTCTCAAACTGCTCTCAAACACTGCACGGCTTCCTGGTCACTGTGGCAACCAACTGGCAGGTGAACCTTATCAGAGTAACAAACACAAAGACACAGCTGCTATCGAGGAGTGGGTGGGGACAATATTCAAAACCTTGTCGTCCGTGAAAAGGAGAGGACGAGTATATGAATGTTTTTGTGTGTGTGTGTGTGAAAGAGAGAGAGAGACAGAAAGACAGTGAGAGAGAGAGAGACAGACAGAGTGAGAGAGACAAAGAGATACAAAGAGAGAGACAGACAGACAGAAAGAAAGGAGAAAGAGAGAGGGGAAGGAAGATAGAGAGAGTATTTGACTATGACTATGAGTTCAGCACCTGACTGGCAGTGAGGATGTCTAAGGGAATAGAGCAGGAGACACAGAGGGAGAGAGAGGAGAGCTGAGCAGAACGCACTAATGGAGATTTGGGTCGGCTTCATCTTAGTCACACTCTTCACCTTTAGCCTGGCACCCACAGGTAAGGCCAAACAGGTTTAAACATGTATTTAGGCACCCACAGGTAATTTCAAACAGGTTTATTCATGTATTTAGGCACCCACAGGTAAGGCCAAACAGGTTTATACATGCATTTAGGCACCCACAGGTAAGGCCAAACAATGTATTTAGGCACCCACAAGTAAGGCCAAACAAACATGTATAAGGCAAAAAATCAATAACCCTCCGCACACTGACACAGACTTTACTCGTTTATTTTAAGTGAACAATGTGTTTTGCGTGTATAGCGTCAGCAGGTTCGCTCAGGTAATAGTTTTAGGTACTTAGGTGTTAGTTAAGTTTATTCATGTATTTGGGCATTAGATTGCATTTGTGATACAGTTACTAGTACTTTACTTTACAAGTACAAGATAGCCTATGTTACAGCAGCTCTTAACACAACCTGTGTGTTTTATGGTAATCTTTTGCCTCATTGATAGTGTGTAGTACAGTATGTAAGCAGCTCAGTGAAAAAGATGTTTGGAGTATTGAGGAGCATGTCTGCAGCAGGTTCTGTGTCAGAACGTGTGGAGTCACGGGACCTGGCGTCCGTGGTGCGGAATCTGACCCGGTTCTCATCTCCATGGGTGCGGCCGGTCCGGTTCTGGGAGAGGCCGGTGAAGGTCAATGTGGACATGAGGGTTCTCGCGATACTTAACGTGGTGAGTGTGTGTATGTGTGTGTGTGTGTGTGGGTGACAGTGTTGGGAGTAATGCATTAAGAAAGTAATGTAATTACAGTAATGCATTACTTTTTGCTGTAATACAGTAATGTAAGGCATTACCAATACAATTTCAGTAATATTTTACTCGGTACAATTCTAGTTACTTTGCTTTTTAATCCAAAATTGAGAAATGCTCAATTGGCACCAGAGAAGATTATCCAATAATTAAAAAAGTCCTCTATGCTGGTCCTGGAATTTGATTGCCTTGTTTAGATGACTGTAGAAAGGGAATTTGAGTTATCTCTGCCATTCATAAAACAGATCTAACATGGTTAGGATATACTTCTCATTTCAAGCAGTGAGAATAACTAAAATGTTCCTTTTACAGAGATCGTAGCCATTATTCTCAAACTATTTGCATTAAGTCTACACCACTGTAAGTGGAAGGATAGGCAACCAGCAATGATGAGAACCATTTAAAGTCAACGTGCAATTTCACTATGGCTATATTTTACTATATTAAGTTGTGAGTGACCTTTGGCCTTTGGGGCCTACATTGTTCCATGAGCCATAACTGCAACCATTACAGTATATTGTTATTTTGTTAGCCTTAAGCCTAGCTCAGTCATTATGCCATACCACATCACCTCTTGTCGTGTAATGAGCTGCATTGAACACATGAAGAAATCCATATTTCCTGTTATTTTGGTGAAAGTAATGTAAACGTAGTGTAATGCCTTACAATTCAAAGACAGTAATATTGTAATGTAACAAATTACTTTGAAAAGACAATAACAAGTAATAAATATAATGCATTACGCTTTTGAAGTAACTTGCCCAACACTGGTGGGTGAGTGTGTGTGTGTGTGTGTGTGTGTGTGTGTGTGTGTGTGTGTGTGTGTGTGTGTGTGTGTGTGTACTGGATGTGGTGGGTTGGGCCTATTAGGGAGAAATACCTCACTGGTGATATTCATTGTAATCTGGTCTTCATCTTCATTAATATAATGCACACCTTACAGAATGAGAAAGAGGAAGAGATAAAGCTGCATGTTATCATCAGTCAGGTAAGGGTTACTGTCCTGTGAATTAGCATCAATCATTAATCTCTGTTGCAAACACCCATCCAAACACACATTTACAACATTGGATATGAGAATTGAAGAATATGCATACAGTATATTCATTAATTCATTCATTCAACCTTTATTTATTCTCGGTTCATTGAGGGTAGTCCTCATTTTCAGTGAAGCCGAGATTACAGAAACAATGAAATAACAAGAGATATAGTATAATAATTGTGGTAAAAACAAAAATATATATGTATATGTACATATATATATTCAATCAATTCATCTATCTATATCATCTATAACTTCAATCAATTCATAATACATAATATTTCAAATGTTAATTAGGAGTGCTATGTCTGCCCTTCCCCTGTCCTGATTGGCTGTTGTATCTGTCCATTATGGTCAGGGGTGGAAGGATGAACATGTGTGGTGGAATGCTTCTTCATATGGAGGATTGGAACACATCTCTCTACCCTCGACTCTGATATGGACCCCTGACATCGCCGTCCGGGAGGCGTGAGTGGTGTGTGTGTCTGTGTGTGTGTCTTGGAGAGGGAGAGAGAGAGAGAGAGTTTGTGTGTATGCATGCAGGGTGTGTGTGCATGCATGCACATATGTGTGTGCATGCATGCACATATGTGTGTGACCAAAACTGTACTTCTCTGTAGGAATTTCCAAGACTCAAATTCAAATGATACTTTCAAACATCTACTTCCTTGGGGGATGTCATAGACTGCTTTATGTAACTATATGTGTGTAGATAGATAGATAGATAGATAGATAGATAGATAGATAGATAGATAGATAGATATATAGATAACCTGTTTGTGTGTGTGTGTGTGTATGTTTGTGTTCGCATGCATACGTGTGTGTGTATATATGTGTGTGTGTGTGTTTGTGTGTTTGCGTGCATTCGTGT
>NC_063195.1:14302345-14332345 GCF_017589495.1 Alosa alosa
TCTGGTGGTGTGGCTGGTGTTCCTGTCCCTGAGCTTGTGTGTGTGTGTGTGTGTGTGTGTGTGTGTGTGTGTGTGTGTATTTCCAGGTGTGTATCTGGTGGTGTGCCTGGTGTTCCTGTCCGTGAGCTTGAGTGAGAGTGCGCTGCTGCTTGCTCTGGGTCAGCATGACACTCACACCAGTGACCAGCCCAGTCCACTGTACAGAATGGCCCTGAGGATGAACTTACACCTGCCGCCACCAGAGGGCGCTCGTCAGCAACATGAGTCAAGTAGCAGGCGTGTCAAGAGAGGTGAGAACACCACCACAGTAAGGAGTACTCTTCTGGACACTCACAATGTGGCCACATCATTTCCTCATACTATTCCTACTGTTTTTTTTTTGTTTTTGTTTCGTTCAATCCCCTTAGTCCAGCTGTCTACTAAAACACAACATTATTCTGTATGGATTATACACCAGACCTATGTACAGTATGCATCTATGTAGGGATATGTATGTATGTATGTGCGCATGTATGTATGCATGTATGTATATATGTGTGCATGTATGTATGCATGTGTGTATACAGTATGTACGCGTATGTGTGTATTTATGTATGTGTGTATACAGAATGTATGCATGTACGTATGTGTGTGTGTATTTATATGTATGTGTGTATGTACTGTATGTATGTATGTATGTATGTATGTGTGTGTGTGTGTGTGTATGTATGTATGTATGTATGTATGTATGTGTCTGCATGTGTGAATGTATGTGTGTATGTATGCATGTATGTATGTGTCTGTATGTTTGTATGTATGTGTCTGTATGTGTGTATGTATGCATGTATGTATGTGTCTGTATGTTTGTATGTGTATGTATGTATGTATGTATGTATGTATGTATGTATGTATGTATGTGTCTGCATGTGTGAATGTATGTGTGCATGTATGTATGTGTCTGTATGTGTGTGTCTGTATGTATGTGTCTGTATGTATGTATGCATGCATGTGTGTATATATGTGTGCATGTATGTGTCTGTATGTGTGTATGTATGTATGTATGTATGTATGTATGTATGTGTCTGCATGTGTGAATGTATGTGTGCATGTATGCATGTATGTATGTGTCTGTATGTGTGTGTCTGTATGTATGTGTCTGTATGTGTGTATGTATGTATGTATGTGTATATGCATGTGTGTATATATGTGTGCATGTATGTATGCATGTGTGTATACAGTATGTACCCGTATGTGTGTATTTATGTATGTGTGTATACAGAATGTATGCATGTACGTATGTGTGTGTGTATTTATGTATGTATGTGTGTATGTACTGTATGTATGTATGTATATATGTATGCATGTACGTGTGTATGAACTGTATGTTTCATTCCTGGCAGGTTTACAGCGCTCCTTCAGTGTCGGCGAGGCCTGTGGGCGGGACTGTGTGGTGCGTGCCCTGGGGGAGGAGCTCGAGGACGTGGGCCGAGGGAGGTCGCGGCGTCTGAGCGTCTTGGCGCAGCTGGCGTAGCAGGGAGGCAGCTCCGTCCTGGATGGAGGCTGGACTCCGTCTGCTTCGGCCAGCTCGCCTGCTGGCGCTGGCCGTGTTCAGTCTGAGCCTGGGTCTTCTGTGGTCCACCAACCACTGACAGGGCTCAGGGCATGGAAAAGTGAATGGATGAGTAAATGACCAGTGAAAGGATGAATGAGTGACCAGTGAAAGAATGACTGAATGACCAGTGAAAGAAAGAATGAATGAATGAATGAATGAATGAATGAATGAATGAATAAATGAATGAATGAGTCACTAGATTAATTATTAAATAAATGGATGGATAAATTAATGAATGCTTAATCAAATCCTTGAATAGGGATACAAATTAACCATAGAATAAATGCATTAATAAAATGTGTGCTAAATGGTTATTGCATGAGTTTTGGTTGATCTATGACTGATGCCACACCATGCCTTATCTTGCTTTGTAAATTAGCCTGTAACCTCTTACTCCAAGACAGAAGTCACCCTCAACTTTCAAAAAGGTGGTTGTTTGCCACGACGCTGATTAAGAAGTTGATTTGTTGAACTGTAGTTAATCTAATTGGAGTTTGTGCGCGTTCACATAAAAGGGGCGGGTTGCAGCGCAAGTCACCACTTTCAATGATGACACGACCACCTTATTTTATGGATGAGGAATGCACAATTATTATAACAAGTTACGAGGAATTAAATCCCACTACAACAAAAATCAAATACGTCGGCAGCAAAGAAAGCAAGGCAAGGCTGTTGGCAATGTATTGAAGATCGGGGTAGGCTAAATGCCTAAAAGTAAAGTTTTATTTCCACATTGTTGGAGCTACATTAGTTTGCTTTCAGTAGTGGTAAGTTAGTTAATAATTTGATTATTATAATGATTTTGTTCACATTATTCTTTTGCTCATTTGTTTAGTTAATTGTTTTGATTTATATGTTTAGTCTTTATTTTTGGTTAATTACTATAATATTTGGTTTAGACACCTGGGGGCAGTAGTGGGCACAGGTAAAGGTGAATATAGGAAGAGACTTTCTAATGAGGAGACACAGCACTCAAAAAATACTCCATAGAAATGCATGGGGCTAGTTTGTCACGCCAATATGGCCGTTGTCTACACATATCCCACCCCTTCCTCGGCAAAACGTCGACATGTGAATACATTGAGCCAATCATGTGGTGTGATGTGAATACATTGAGCCAATCATATGGTGTGTTGTGAAGACATCGTGCCAATCATGTGTTGTGATCTCGCCGCTGGAGCAAGATTGGTGTCGCGGAAGCCTCCTTAAAGACGCAGCGCAGTTCGACCCAAAGACTGTGCCCGATGAGTGCCCATAAAACGTTGGTAAATGGCCGCCGAGTGGAGGGACTTGCCTAAAAGGACTTTGATATAGGTAGGAAGTAGGGGGAGGCCTGTATGCAGGCGGTATACTTCAAAAAAGTCATCTGCCAAGAAAAAGAAGAAGAAGAAGAAGGCCTGTATGCATCTGGGTGGTGGGCACATGGTTTTTTACCAGCGCGAGAGATGCCGTATATTGTTTGCTGCAGCTGGAACAAAATAAACCAGCCACAAAACCCGAATCCAGCCTGGAATTGATTGTAGCCTATGTCTTGCCTGCGTCACCTGCCCAGGGTGCCAGAAGTTGTCGTTTGAATGTTTGATTTAAGTTTAATTTTCTTTTGTTGACAAATGGCCACTACACACACGTTCTTATGTGTTACGGAAGATTAATAGCTTGCGGAATGTCACACCAAATAAGGAAGGCCTATAGTTAGAAATTGTGATAATAAAATATGTAGATTTTGGTAGTTTGGTCTTTATGTAGCCTTGACCATAGCTATCTAATAGGCTATTCATGGGTTTCATCAGGTCCCTTTCCACAGCTGTAGCAACTTAAGCACCTTAATTATCAATGCAGACTGCATGGTGCTTGATTAATACACCTGTGGAAAGGGACCTGATGAAACCCATGAATAGACATCTATAGCCATCTAGTAGGCTAGTCCTGAATAATATGCACATGAAATGACACGTGTTAAACTCACCTCAACAATGTCTTTTGCAATCATTTAACCCGCCATGGGCAATGCTAAAGTCACTGTTAGCCTACAAACAGTGCAGCATGCAAGACTATCGTTATTTTGAACTCTTATGAGACAAGGGAACACTTTTGTGTAGTCTGATGTGAAATGGGTCCTCTTTGGGGGGCGCTTTGCCTCTGCCATGACGCTCCTGTTCCTACTGAACTGAAACAGGCCAATCAGGATGCTCTCTGTCTTGAACAGGCACCCACGCACTACCTCGCTCTCTCTCTCTCTCTCTCCATCCCCGTCGTGTGCGCGCTACACTCATGCACACACGATTTGAAGTTTCGGTGTTGTGTGCGCGCTCTTGCTCGCTATCTCTAGATTCCGGGAGATTCTATCTAATTTGCGGGCATCAGGGAGCCGTTATCACTCCCTGAACTTCCGGGCGACTTGGGATGTCTGGCGGGAGGCTAAATCATCAGCTGAACTCATCTGCAAAAGAAGGGGGCGGTTACGTTAACTCCAGAGGTAAAGTAAACAGTCTAGCCAGTTAACATGAAAGCCAGTTACCGTATAACACCGGTAAGAAGGATCCTTAATGCCTCAGTCATCGAATGCCAACGTTTTCTTTGTGGATTATATTTGCACTGGACGTGAATCAGGCTGTTTTCTGGGATTTCCCTTTCGTTGGACTTTTGTCGAGGAGTTTGGATTTGTTTTCTGTTGAGGGACTGTGAGAGCGCAAATGCGTGCATTGATACTTTGGGTGCGCTCCCTGTGGTATGAACAGAACTCTGAGAACTGTTTATTTGTTTTCAAACGTACTTGTGCTTAAAATGGGCGTAGGTTTAGGGTGGGACGCTGGGGACTAGTCCCAATCAATATTTTAAGATGACAAAACTGTCCCCACCATTATTTTAGCGAACTCATTTGTGCTGCTATTTGGATCATTCCGACCATGGAGGTATTATATGATTCCGACGGCCAGTACCATGGCCAGGACGACAGTACAAGACACCCCGTCATTTGATTGGTTGAAAAACCGAAGGGGAGGGGTTATCTGAGCTACACGCAGGGAGATTGTCAAAGCACAGGCTTGCAGACAAGAGAGAGCGGGTGTGTCGAGGACAACGGTAAGTTACCAGGGCTGTCTGCCAATACATACCCCATGAAAGGCCAGAGTAAAACATTGTAATATTCCTTTTACCCTTCAGCATGTACATGTTTGCCCCTTTTTGTGCTTTGTAGATCAGCTATGCCACCCAAGAAGAAGAAAGGGGACATACAAAGCATTTTTATTATGCATGGTCTAAGTACGCAAAATAACTAGCCACACAAACTGGCAACTAGGCTACAACTGGTGACCAGGCTTTCAAATACAGATTCTACTGTGAAAAATAGCATTAACTATTAGGATATTACCCAGGATATTGTGAAAGCTAAACCTAGCTTCTGTAATCTTTCAACCAAGGTTAGGAGTCATATTGAATAGGGGTGCGCCGCACGGAATCGCATGCACAGTATATAAGTTACCATGTCACTGACTGTTAATTAGGGTACCAATTTTGCAGGTGCAATAAACAATTGATCCGAGACATTTTCCTGCTCCTGTATTCTGTTTAGGCTAATGTATTTGTGAATGTAGCCTGCACAATGCAAAGAAATAAAAAATAAACTATGGTGCATTTCCATACTCCTAGAAATGAACATTGCGAGGCACTTATCTCTTCTATGATTTCATCCCAGAAAGATTTTCTTTGACTTGTTAGTTTTTTGAAAATTTATTTTTTCTAATGTCATAGCTGTCATGGTTAATTGAATCCACATATCCTTGTGTAGCAGGGTAGCTTGTGCTTTCCCTGTTTCCCTCTGGCAGTTGCCAGATTGGAGGTGGGTACGTTAATGAAGGGGGCGGCCCCTACATTGAGTATATTTATACGGCTAGATATCAGCTGACAGTGCGTCTTCCGTTTTCCCATTGTCGCTGGAGGAGCTAGCTTCTGTGTTTGGGTGGCTTGCAGGCAGTTTGGTTTGGCCTTGCTGGAGCTAGGATTGGGGTGCATGTGCATGTGTGTGTGTGGGCTTTGGAATCTTGTGGTTGTGTGTATCTTGCAGTGGACCATTGGGACAGTATGCAGGGACCTCCCGCCTAGTACTAAGTGGAAGGCCCAGGGCTCTGCGTGCATAAAAGCTAAGTGTCCTACACATTATTGTATGCTATGTCCAGCTAGCCATTTTGTGACCTCCCTGCCCTCACTAAACATTGTTGCCCTTCTCTTTCTCTCTCCCTTGGTGTGTGTGGAAGATGGGAGCTGTTTGACCTCGAGCAGTGGGTCGGTGGTGGAGCCCTTCCCTCACTGGTCTTCTATTTTGTGTGCACATCCAGGGTTTTGCTTTCTTTTCTTTTGTATTTTGATCTTGCTGTGTTCACGTGTGGTGTGGTTTTGGACCCGCCCCCCTCTTCAGTCTACCCCTGCCGTGGTAAGCTACAGCCCTGTTTCTCCCCACACTACCCAGCTGAGTAGTCTCTCCAGGCCCTGCCGTGGTAAGCTACAGCCCTGTTTCTCCCCACACTACCCAGCTGAGTAGTCTCTCCGGGCCCTGCCGTGGTGAGCTACAGCCCTGTTTCTCCCCACACTACCCAGCTGAGTAGTCTCTCCGGGCCCTGCCGTGGTGAGCTACAGCCCTGTTTCTCCCCACACTACCCAGCTGAGTAGTCTCTCCGGGCCCTGCCGTGGTAAGCTACAGCCCTGTTTCTCCCCACACTACCCAGCTGAGTAGTCTCTCCGGGCCCTGCGCCCCCATGGTCCACACATATTATAACATATTATAACTGCTGCTCATATCCACTTACGTTTTAAGGAGTGATCACTCTGTTGGTACCTTGTCAATCTGTTAATACATTTTTTTTTTTTGTAAATCACGTCGTCAGTCTCTTGATGTATGCGAACCTGTGTCATTGGTTGAGAGTAACCACCCTTTAAAACTAAACTTCTTGGGGCGCAATCCCCTAGATGACGTAGTCGTCTAGAATCAATAACCCCTCAGCTCTGCCACATACGCATTATGCAATATTGTTTTCCACTGGCCTAAAACCGTGAGACTAAAAGCTAATTGCATTCACATTCTTCTTAAAGTGACCGGCACCCAATTAGACTTACACACCACAAATGTGATGATATTAAAGACAAGTGTAGCCTAATAATTTAAATATCAATATGATTCATTACTAAATATGTTTAGCTATTAGTAATTATGCAGATCATAATATACTATAAACAATTAACAAAATATATGAAGTTTATATGAATTCCAAAATATGAAATAGAAAGCTATGAACCATCACTTTCTGTGTGTGTGTGTGTGTGGAGGGTCAATCAAATTCTATGATCGCCACTGATGTGAATGATACACAATATTCAATATTACTGATGGTGTCAAGGTGGTGGTATTGAAACAATACTTTTGGTATCATGACAACAGGAGTTGGGGATGTGTCCCCACAGCTGAGACCAAACCTACGCCCTTGATAAAAACAACCTCAACTATATTTGAGGTGTCTTTCTCTATGTCCGTGAAAGAAACATTATGATTTATCTAGAGCCTCTAAAAGTCTGATTGCCACAACAACAATACACAAAATTGTCCAGGGGGTGACACCCATCCCCGATGAGTTTTAGGCTAAGCCCCGAATGTGTTTCAACTCGGTGACGCCCTTGATCAGAAGCATAACTAAAACCTTTTTTTTTTTTCCTTGTCTTTTTTTTTTTTTTTTTTTTTTTGGGGTTGCAGTATCTGTCCCCCAAATATTGGACACACAGCAACGCCCCTGCCCCTGCTTCCCTCTCCTCAGCTGATTTCCCCCTCTGCCATTGCCATGGAGATGACGTCATATTGCAGCACTGGGCAGGGCATGCCGCGTCAGGACAGACTGTCGAGTCAAGCCGAGTAGAGCGAGAGGGAATAAGAACAGACCGAGCACCACGTACAGCAGTTGACGGACGGACGCCGCTTAGCTACTCTATTATTTTCTCCGTGCTGAAGCTCTTTTAGGCCTAGCCTACCACATAACGCCAACATGCGTGAGATAGTGCACCTACAAGCCGGCCAATGCGGCAATCAGATCGGGGCTAAGGTAAGTTGTTTAAAACTCTCTTTCCCCGACAGTCCAGTACAATCCTCGCTTTAAAAATAGACGTCATTTGGGTAATCCCTCAATGACAATGCAGAAATGCGCTTAAACGGAATTTGCAGGAGACGTTGACATGCTCCTGTGGATATTTAAATGCTACTGGCACTACAAAGCCTCCTTTTACCGGCTGAAACCAGCTCCAGTCAGTCGGTGCGTGGCTGTTGTCGGTTGCCATCACGCATTTCGCAGTAGAAGACATCCACTTTGAAAGCCTTCTGGCAAGCGTAAACCACAGTAGAATACTGACTGTGGCAACCATCACCGTTTAACACAATCTTCTGTCTGTTGATGACGGCAACTGTAAATCAGAGAGCATTTTTTTGTCAGTCACCAGCCGGCATCTCTCCTGTCAACGGAGGTTATTGTATTGGCGGACCCGATGTGAGGGGAGGGGTGTGGCACAGCCTTGAACCGCGGATGTATCATGAGAATGTGCGTTCTTCACGCCAACTATATGTGTGGCGTACTTACATTTCCAATGTGTATCGTCAGTTGGCGACACTTAGAGGCAATGCAGCGCAACAACATTAGTTGATCACGAGTCTAGGCCTTTTTGCACAACATATTGTGAAATGTGGGCTATAAAAAATGATAACACTTCGAAGTAGGCCTATGTTTCTAGATAAATGGGCATGCAACATGCTATAATGACAACTGTAGTCTTATCAGAGGATATCAATAATTAAAAGGGAATGTGAAACCTATTTAGAGACAGCGACTATATTTAGTTCCACGATGGTTGATGACTGGCTTATCAAACATTTCAGATTTTGAATGATGAATGGGGTCGGCTTGCCCATGCCTTGAACATTTTCAGGGCGTTTCCCTTCATATCCGATAGTTTTCAGTAAAAAAATGCATATGGGACTGGATCATCCAAGTGAATAGCTATAGCCTGACTAATAAGCACGAATTGAAACTATTTCCCTTAGTGTAATTGACTGCATAGGCTACTTTGACTTTCCCCGAGTAAGCATTCGCATTATTGTGGCAAGGTGGCCTGGATCAACTGGGTTTATTCTATTTTGGGTGCGCAATGCGTGGTCTCTTACTTGGATACGATTCATTTAATGACTTTTTAAATTAATGCAGTTATTTTGTAATGGTCCAAATGCCACCAAGCCCCGTTATGCGAACCCTGTTACCTATTTGCAGACAGACCAATGTGTGTTAACTGTGTTAGTTAATCTAGAGTTGTGCGCGTTCACGGCGAATTTATAAAGGCATCATCTATTGAGAGTCGAACCCATGAGTGAAACCGGCGAAATGAAGAGCACCGTATTTTTCAGAGGCGGAGTAGCAAGTTCTCCTCGAGGCTTACGAGGAGGAGAGAACTGTAATAACAAAAAAGAGCAATACTTGAGCGTCTGCCAAGGAACGAGACCTTAGCTGCCAGAGAATAGCCTAACTGACCGTGTAAATGCGTAACTTTAGGATAGCCTATTCATGTCAAAAGCAAATTAAATAATTCAGTGGACATTCAGTATTGACTGCTTTAAATTATTATGCTTTCTTAACCTAGCCTACCTTGTCACAGATTGAGTGGGCCATAGACTCCTTGAGAATCCCAAATGTAATTTTCTATTTGAACGCTTGTTCTGCAGCTGTGGGCCAAGTTAAACCTTTGCGCTCCATCACCATAAGGGTGATGTCGGACGGCATGGGTAGCCTCTATCCCCCAGTAGCATACCCATCAAGTTCTCCTGTAATTGCACATATAACATTTAAGTCACAGCCTACACATTAATTAGTCTGTAGTGGATCTGATACTATTCTAGTAAGATGTAGGCCTGCCCTAACGCACCCTGTTGAAATGTGTCGCTCATAATTAGATTCCCGCGGTACATCCTGGCACCGTGTAGGCCTACTGGGCCCTGCCATTTCGCCTCCACGTTTGTGATAAGATGTGAAGCATCACATATCATCTGGCAATTATTAAAATAAAAATATGTTTTAAACACCAACACAATTAAGAGAACATCCAAATATAAGTGGCCTATGACCTATCCATTCGACCTTAAGGACAATCTGAAAAAGCCAAAGCCCGTTAATTGAAAGCTCGCCAGCTAAGAGCCTAATGTCGGTGCACATTTGGAAAATGTATGAAATAAGTGATGCTGACCTGCCAGTTGGTGAAACTACACTTTAATGATCCTCGTGGGTTTGTGTTCATGAAAACGAATGAAATTGCGCAGGAACTGCTTTAGCGCAAGGCAAACTTTACGCACCGACCGACAGCTTGCCGATATGTTCTGAGTCTCCAACACTACAAAAGCATCCAGTCGGAGAGCGATCGTCGTGTAGGCATAATTTGGAGAGAGGCAAAACGTGTAGCCTATTGAAAAACTATTTTATCCCAAATGCCATCAGCATTCATAACCTCAGTGACACGCATACCTGGCTGAGCTGTTATGTCGTCTATATTTAAACGTATTTGTTAATTTCCTATATGTTTTCCCTTTTTTGTACTATACTTGTTTTAATTACATCTTCAGTGTGTCTGAGATGTTTGTCCATCAGTTTATGTCTGGTGAGCCAAAGACTGTCCACTACGGTGTAGGTTAGGCTAGCTAAGATTTATTTTATTCTATTCTAATCCACATGCGTAATGTAGGGATGGAGAATGCTTTTCAAGCCAAATTTAGGATTCAGCGGAAACACTTTAGCGCTCTTGAAAAATTCATTTGGAAAATAAATGATATGCTATGTCGTGGTCTTATCGCCCTCTTACGGTGAATTGCACGGATAAATATGATTCTGTGCTTCTTCGTCAATAGGACCTCCGTAAAAATGAAACGTCATTGTGTGACAAGTGTAAAAATAGCGGCCTGGTTGAACATGCACTGAAATAACCGAACATAATTTAATATAATCTGAACAAAACCTACCCCCTACCAGGTTAAGTTCAGAGCTTATGTTACCAGTTACTTACATAGACTGACATTTTTGAGCTTTCTGGAACTGAAATCCCAGGTTAACCGTTTACTCTGGGTTTACATACCCAGCTAAGCCAGTAAACCTGCTTTCTGGACCCCCCAGGTTGTCATGTACACAGTGTTTTGGTAGGAATTCCACATAATTCTTTGTACATGAGGCCCAAGGTCTGGAAAGAGGCCTATTTTTAGGTGGGAAACCATACGCAATTTGAACCAGTTTGCAGTAATACAGAAGTAATAATAAACATGTGGTTCCGTTAAACCATGAATTTGTGTATTTTGTATAATGCTGCAAAACATTGGATTTTTTGACTCAAAAAACTAATCGTTAGGCCTACAAGGAAAGCTTTGCTCAACCCCCTTCTCTCTCTGTCTCATTCTATTTCTCTCGCTCCTCTGTTTCTTCAGTTCTGGGAGGTGATTAGCGATGAGCATGGTATTGACCCCACAGGAACATATCATGGCGACAGTGACCTGCAGCTGGACAGGATCAATGTCTACTACAACGAAGCCTCAGGTGAGCACCATGGTAACAGGCAATCAACTCCTCCACCATATAGTGCATCCATACACGTCCCCTCCACTTTCCACGCATGCGCACACACACACACACACACACACACACACACACACACACACACACACTCACCTACCAAGAGAGGCACCAGGTGAACCCACACCCATATGCACACATACACACAGTGTTGGTAAATATCTGAATACATGTATTCCAGATTACGTATTTAAACTAGAAAATGTAATTCCAGGGACTTACCAGTGCATGAAAATGCAAAACATATGATGTAAAATATCATATACAGAGTAAAAACAGACAATGCAAAGATGGTAGCAATGTTGTTGCTAGGGTATATATGATGGTTGCTATGCCAAATGAAGTGGTTGCTCTGCTGTTGCTCTTAAAATAAAGGTACGTACTTCTTCTTGGGACAACCAGTCTTGGAAAACACTTTTCCATTTACATCGGGATTTTGCAAACATGTGTCAGAGTCAATAAAATGAGCCCTGCATGAGTAACGAAATTGACAAGAAGCATGCTACACTCGACATCCAAACAGTATTCTAACGTTAGCTTTGAGATACTGCTTGATTGCATAACTTAACTTCTTCATTGCATAACTTATCTTAGTTTAGTCTCCTCAATGTACTATGTTGTGATGAGACCTTAGCAGAGTTAACTTTAATGCAGCAGTTTTGAACAAATCTGTGCAGCATTGTCACAATGCTAAGTGGATTTAATAGCAATTTAGCCCGCCATCTTCTATGCAATGCTTTTATGTGGCAACAACAATCGTTAATGTTTTGTTGAATGCACATGCAGAGGAGGGGCAGCGGGCTCCTTACGAGAGAGAGCGGGGCGGGGCAAGGAAAGGCTGCGTGCCTAAAAAAAAGCACAGCTCAATGAAAGGATTTTATCTTTTCTTTAATTTATCTTTAATTTGAACAGTATAACATAGAATATTAATGTGTGTTAAACTAGAAAATGTAATTCCAGGGACTTACCAGTGCATGAAAATGCAAAACATATGATGTAAAATATCATATACAGAGTAAAAACAGACAATGCAAAGATGGTAGCAATGTTGTTGCTAGGGTATATATGATGGTTGCTATGCCAAATGAAGTGGTTGCTCTGCTGGTTGCCAGGGTAATCATGTTGGTTGATATGGTGGTTGCTAGGTTGAGACTGTAATGGTGGTTGCTAGGTTGTTGATAAGGTAAATCATATGGTTAGTGTTGCTAGGGTACATATGGTGATTGCTATTCAAAATAAAGCAGTTGCTAGGGTAATCATGTTGGTTGCTATGGTGGTTACTAGGTTGACATTATACAGATGGTTGCTATGTTGTTGCCAGGGTAATTAAGATGGTTGCTAGGGTGTTACTAGGGTAGTTGTGGTGGTTGCTATAGTAATTCAAGTGGTTGTTAGGCTGTTTGCTAGGGTTATCATGTTGGTTGCTATGTTAGTTGCTAGGTTGTCATTGTGGAAGTGGTTGATTGGTTGTTGTTAGGGTACTTGAGGTGGTTGCTAGGCTGTTGCTAGATTAGTTGTGGTGGTTGCTAAGCTGTTGCTAGGGTAGTTATGGTGGTTGCTATGCTGGTTGCTAGGTTAATCATATTGGTTGTTATGTTGGTTGCTAGGTTGTCATGGTTGATAGGGCAATTTTGAGGTGGTTGATTGGCTGTTGCTAGGTTAGTTGTGGTGGCTGTTATGCTGGTTGCTAGGGTTAATCGTGATTGGTTGCTAGATTTTAACCTGTGGAAGTGGCTGCTAGGCTGTTGCTAGGGTATTTCACATGGTTGCCAGGCTGCCGCTAGGGCAATTTGAGGTGAATGCTATGCAGGTTGCTAGGTTAATCATGTTGGATGCTAAGTGGTGGTTGCTAAGCTGTTGCTAGGGTAGTTATGGTGGTTGCTATGCTGGTTGCTAGGTTAATCATATTGGTTGTTATGTTGGTTGCTAGGTTGTCATGGTTGATAGGGTACTTGAGGTGGTTGATTGGCTGTTGCTAGGTTAGTTGTGGTGGCTGTTATGCTGGTTGCTAGGTTAATCGTATTGGTTGCTAGATTTTAACTGTGGAAGTGGTTGCTAGGCTGTTGCTAGGGTATTTCACATGGTTGCTAGGCTGCTGCTAGGGTACTTGAGGTGAATGCTATGCAGGTTGCTAGGTTAATCATGTTGGATGCTATGTCGGTTGCTAGGTTTTAACTGTGAAAGTGGTTGCTAGGCTGTTGCTAGGGTATCCATGGTGGCTACTATCAGAAATAAATTAGTTACTATAATGGTTTGCTAGTATAATATGTTGGTTGCTATGGAAACTGACATAGATGCTTTATTTCAATGGTTGCTATGTTGGTTGCTAGGTAGGTGGTGGTTTAATATAGTTGACTGGAGGCATAGTTGATGATAACTGACAGTTGGAATGGCTGAACAGTTAAATAGTTGAGTAGATTAAAGCTGCAGTTGGCAAGTCTGACAGATTGAGGGGACTTAGCAAAAACTCTCATGCCCCTTAGCAAAAACTCTCATACTACCACCGAGCACCCTCTCATCGAGTTTGTGCTCATCAGTGTGCACCAGACTGCACCAGGGGTAATTGAGTGCCTGTCACTTTAAGGCGTTCGTGAGGGAACCCTTGTAACAGTTAAAAGCAGTTAAAAGGCTGCTGATGTGTGGATGCAATTCATAATGTTTTCTATGTAGTTAGTTAAAATAAAGGTACGTACTTCTTCTTGGGACAACCAGTCTTGGAAAACACTTTTCCATTTACATCGGGATTTTGCAAACATGTGTCAGAGTCAATAAAATGAGCCCTGCATGAGTAACGAAATTGACAAGAAGCATGCTACACTCGACATCCAAACAGTATTCTAACGTTAGCTTTGAGATACTGCTTGATTGCATAACTTAACTTCTTCATTGCATAACTTATCTTAGTTTAGTCTCCTCAATGTACTATGTTGTGATGAGACCTTAGCAGAGTTAACTTTAATGCAGCAGTTTTGAACAAATCTGTGCAGCATTGTCACGATGCTAAGTGGATTTAATAGCAATTTAGCCCGCCATCTTCTATGCAATGCTTTTATGTGGCAACAACAATCGTTAATGTTTTGTTGAATGCACATGCAGAGGAGGGTAGCGGGCTCCTGGCGACGAGAGGCGGGCGGGGCAAGGAAAGGCTGCGTGCCTAAAAAGCACAGCTCAATGAAAGGATTTTATCTTTTCTTTAATTTATCTTTAATTTGAACAGTATAACATAGAATATTAATGTGTGGCGGCCAGTTTTGATTTCATGGTGCCCCGCCACAGATTAGTCAACGTATGGGAAACACTGCAGTTGTTGGATAAATATGTTCAACTGAACAACAAATTAACAGCTAAGCCTACAATCAAGTCATTTTACGCCACAACATACCACTCATATAAACGTAGTTCAACACGAAGGCTAAGTTTCAGCCAGTGACTGTTTGCCATAGAAGGCCATTTCCCTCGTCAGGCCAGCTATCGCTAGAAAAGGCGGCTGACAATTTGAGTGTGAAGGCTTAGCACGCTGCCACTGCACACAACCGCGAACCTAGAAACATTCCCGAGGTCTAGCTAACGTAATATAACTTACCTACTGAATCCTCGGTTATCACTTAATCAAGTTATGAACTTACTAGACGTAATACCAATATTATCAAGCTAACTAGAACGCAACATTCTCTCTAGACATAGCAGCTACAAGTGTGTTGCTAATTGATGGCAGCTAATGCCAGCTTGCTTGCTTACTTGTCTAGCCGAGTCGTTAAAAACAGACTTCACATAGATACTCCATTCATATAGAAAATACAAATTAATTGTAACTTACATTGGGTGTGGTAGGAAAATGTCTGTTTCGTCGTAGTTTGTTGGATGAAGCAGACACCAAGAACTTAAACTGTCTTGGAGAGAATTGAGCAGTGTGGTTCAAAAGCGATTAATTACAGGATGTGTAGTAAGTTTAGGGAGCGCCTGATTGTATGCAGGTGGACCCGCACCTGATTATTTTAAGACCCTTCTAAATGAGCCCCCATTGTGATGTCATACAGAGAAAAATATGTTTTTTTACATTTTTAATCCCCTATTTCTCAAAAAGTACAAACTTTTTAAAAAATCTGAATATAATATATGATAACTCTCTTGTCCAACTCCAGACCTACACAACGGTTATTTCAACATGTCTGTACGTTAAGCGGTTAGAGTCGCATTCATTCTTGAAAAGGTAAAAAGAAAAGGTTATAATAAGAAGAAGCCAGGAGATTTCAAGATAGTGGATTCCATCCATAATTTTTTTTAACCACACAATGCAGCCTATGTATCTTAGTTGTGACTCACTATGACTCACTTGTCAAGGACATCATCTCTGTCTCCATCCCCAGCACCACGGATCTTCTAATAGGTCTACAGGGAACGCCATCTCCCATGTCTTGCACACCGCTCTCAGCCACGTTGACAAGAGGAATGGTAACTACATGAGACTGCTGTTCATAGACTACAGCTCAGCTTTTAATACAATATCCCCCTCTAGACTATTTTACAAGTTGGGTGACTTGGGCCTGAGCAGTGGTCTATGTGTATGGGTCTTGGACTTCCTCACAGGCAGATCCCAGGCTGTGAGAATAGGGGAACACGTCTCCAGCTCCATCTCCCAAATCACCGGTGCTCCACAAGGGTGTGTGCTTAGCCCACTGCTGTACTCCCTGTACACGTATGACTGTGCAGCCATGCACAGCTCCAACTCCGTCATGAAATTTGCGGATGATACAGTAGTGCTGGGGTCCATCTGAAACTATAACAAGACTGCCTATAGGGAGGAGGCATCATGGTGCCAGACTAACTGCCTCCAACTTAATATCAACAAAACAAAGGAGCTTGTGGTGGATTTCAAGAGGGGTCAGCACTCCTATGCCCCCCTCTACATATACAGGGCCCCAGTAGAACGTGTGAGCTGTTTTAAATATCTGCGTGTCACCATCTCTGAGGACCTAACTTGGTCTGCTCACACCCAGACTATGGCCAAGAAGGCAAATCAGTGCCTGTACCATCTAAGGCAGCTGAGGAAGTTTGGAGCCTCCCCAGCCATTTTAAGATCTTTTTACTCTGCCACTGTGGAGAGTATCCTGACAGAGAGTATGGCAGCGTGGTATGGCAACAGCTGTGAGAAGCACAGAAAGGCCCTCCAAAGGGTGATCCGTGCTGCTTCCATCCCTGAACGAACTCCATCAGAAGAGATGTTGGAGTAGGACTATCTAGATTTTAAAGGACATCTCCCACCCCTGCAGCAGCCTATTTCAGCTGCTGATTTTAAAGGACACCTCCCTGAACGAACTCCATCAGAAGAGATGTTGTAGTAGGACTATCAGGATTTTAAAGGACACCTCCCTGAACGAACTCCATCAGTAGAGATGTTGGAGTAGGACTATCTAGATTTTAAAGGACACCACACACCCCGGCAGCAGCCTATTTCAGCTGCTGAAATCAGGCAATTGATTAAGGAGCATCATGACTAACACAGAAAGACTCAGGAGGAGTTTTTATCCACAAGCTGTTAGGCTCCTGAATCAAAACATGACATGCATCTCCCTTATGAACTGCACAATGCACCTTGCACTTTAAGCCCTGGATCTACTTTTAGTGAGCACTTTTAGTTAGTTACAAGGTTTTATTGTATTTATGGGTAGGGGTAGTCTGGGGGGTATATCTTTTATCTTTATTTTAGCTTCTTATTTATTCATGTTTTAAACTAAACTTTTATTCTTTAACTTATTACACTTAGTATGTGATAGCACAGTTGGAGTGGCTCCTTTCTCTTTCCCTCCGTTTATATTGATAGCCTAAATGGAAAAACCTCTCAGGGAATGTAGAATGTAAGCCAATAGGGCCTAGCCAGCTTGTTTTAGGTCAGTATAGGTTCTTGTTTCTTGACAGGGTGTTTTGCAAAAAAGTTGAAATTCATTATAATCTGTGTATACTTTGTTTGATATTTGGTAGCCTTTTAGCCTATACAGACAAAGGATTGCTGTTGCTGTCACTGCACACTCACACTCTCTCTCTCACGCGCGCACACACACACACAAACACATGCTCAAGAGAGGGAACAGGACCCCACACACACACACACACACACACACACACACACACACACACACACACACACACACACACACACACTGTGTCCCTCTTTCACACACACACATGTGTATTTTGTGAGTGACCTACACAAATAGTCAGATGTGTGTGTTTGTGTTCTCAGGAGGTAAATACGTTCCACGTGCCATCCTGGTTGACCTGGAACCTGGAACCATGGACTCCGTCCGCTCTGGACCTTTTGGGCAGATCTTCAGGCCCGACAACTTTGTGTTTGGTATGCCTTGCTTGTTCCAATAAACAAATTCTACTAGTCACAGAGATGGGAATTATCTAAAGTAAAATAAAATATTGTCCATCGTCTTACACTAGGGGCTGGCTTCCTGCAGCAATTTAGCCCCTCACCAGTGGTTCCCTGGCTTGGTAAAATGATGATGATGATGATGATGATGATGATGATATTAACAATAATATTTTTCTTTATTCTTTATTTGTTCTGTTATTATTTCCAGCATGTCACATTCCTTCTCTTGTTTACATGTTGATGGTGTTTAATGCACCAGTCTAAGTTTAATTTCATTGCTGGTTACACCCTTTGGGAATTTTGGAAACTGGCATCCATGGGATCCTTTCCAGACGGACCTGCAGAGTAAATTCATATTTGCCAACAGGTTTGTATCAGGGTTGTGCACAATTCGAATTGCAATTCTGCTTTCTGTTTGCTACCTCAATTGAAATACAAGTGAAATTCAAGAATTTAATTGGAATTTAAGAGCCCGTTTCAATTCAATTCTGGAATTTTGCACAAGCCTGGTTTGTATGGGTTCACCCAGGCTACGTGTTCACGTTTTAATCTGAACATAGCTCCACATGCTAAGATGCTAACTGTTAACCAGGTTTCTCACCCCTCTTCTGCTTCCCATTCAGGTCAGAGAGGTGCCAGAAATAAAGAATAATTAAATTCATATTCTTCTTTTACAATGTGCTATGCTAAGACATGTTTCCAGCATGTTACATTCCTCCTCTTGTTCACATGTTGACATGTTTTACCCTGAAAATGGCTCCACATGCTAAAGATGCTAGCATGCTAAAGTTTTATGCTAAGTAGGCTTCTCATTCCTGCTCTGCTTTCCATTCAGGTCAGAGTGGTGCCGGAAACAACTGGGCCAAGGGCCACTATACAGAGGGGGCCGAGCTGGTTGACTCAGTGATGGACGTGGTCAGGAAGGAGGCTGAGAGCTGCGACTGCCTCCAGGGCTTCCAGCTGACGCATTCTCTGGGTGGCGGCACGGGATCTGGCATGGGCACGCTGCTGATCAGCAAGATCCGCGAGGAGTACCCCGACCGCATCATGAACACCTTCAGTGTGGTGCCCTCGCCCAAGGTGTCCGACACAGTGGTGGAGCCCTACAACGCCACGCTCTCCGTCCATCAGCTGGTGGAGAACACCGACGAGACCTTCTGCATCGACAACGAGGCGCTCTACGATATCTGCTTCCGCACGCTCAAGCTGACCAACCCCACGTACGGCGACCTGAACCACCTGGTGTCGGCCACCATGAGCGGAGTGACCACCTGCCTGCGCTTCCCCGGCCAGCTCAACGCCGACCTCCGCAAGCTCGCCGTCAACATGGTGCCCTTCCCCCGTCTGCACTTCTTCATGCCGGGCTTCGCCCCGCTCACCAGCAGGGGGAGCCAGCAGTACCGCGCCCTGTCCGTGCCCGAGCTGACCCAGCAGATGTTCGACTCCAAGAACATGATGGCCGCCTGCGACCCGCGCCACGGGCGCTACCTCACGGTGGCCGCTATCTTCCGCGGCCGCATGTCCATGAAGGAGGTGGACGAGCAGATGCTCAACGTCCAGAACAAGAACAGCAGCTACTTCGTGGAGTGGATCCCCAACAACGTCAAGACGGCCGTCTGCGACATCCCGCCCCGGGGGCTCAAGATGTCCGCCACCTTCATCGGCAACAGCACCGCCATCCAGGAGCTGTTCAAGCGCATCTCTGAGCAGTTCACCGCCATGTTCCGCCGCAAGGCCTTCCTGCACTGGTACACGGGCGAGGGCATGGATGAGATGGAGTTCACAGAGGCCGAGAGCAACATGAACGACCTGGTGTCCGAGTACCAGCAGTACCAGGACGCCACCGCCGAGGAGGGCGAGTTCGAGGAAGATGCCGAGGAGGAGTTGGCCCATGCCTAGACTCCCCTCTACTCTCTCCTCTATACTCCTCTTGTCTCCTCTCCTCTCCTCTCCTCACATTTATCTCCTCTCTCCTCTCCTCCCCTTTCCTCCTATCTCTCTCCTCTCCTGTCTCCTCCCATCTCTCTCCTCTTCTGTCCTCTCCTCTCCTCCCATCTCTCTCCTCTCCTCTCTCCTCCCCTCTCTCTCCTCTTCTGTCCTCTCCTCTCCTCCCCTTTCCTCCCAACTCTCCTCTCCTCTCCTCCCCTCTCTCCTCTCCTCCCATCTCTCTCCTCTCCTCCTTTATCTCTTCTCATCTCTTCTCCTCTTTTTCTGTCTGGCTCCCCTTTTCTCCTCTCCTGTCTCTCTCCTCTCCTCTTTCTCATCATCTCTTTAGTTTCCTTCTGTTCTTGTGTGCAGTTTGGATATGTTTCCAGTCTTTTTTCCCCCCACCCCCTCCGCCTCATGTTGTCTGGTTGTTTTGGTGGTTACAGTCTATGTTGTGATTGAGTTAGAGATTAGTTGTGCTTGTGCTGAAGCACTGGTCATTCCACTGGAAAGCACACACACACACCAGGCTTGTGCAAAATTCCAGAATAAAGATCTGAAACTGGCTCTTAAATTCCAATTAAATTCTTGAATTTCACTTGCATTTCAATTGAGGTAGCAAACAGGAAGCAGAATTGCGATTCGAATTGTGCACAACCCTGACACACACACACACACACGCACACACACACACACACACACACACACACATACTCACTAGTTCATAACCTTCAAAATATTCAAAATATGCCACGTCAGTGTGTTGGCCCACTGCAGCTGTCTGATTACCACACACACACAATCCCTGTTACTGCTTGCAGCCTCTTCATATGTCTTCATAATGTGATGAAGATGAGTTGCGTGCACCCTCATCATCCTCTCTTCCCACTCATCTTCACAAGCAGTCACACACGACTGGAACAACTAGACAGCCATTTGTAATCCCACACATACACATGATTGGAACAACTAGACACAGATTGAATAAAAGTCGTGGATATAAATAAACCACTGTCTGATGTGTTATTTATTCATTATTATTATTATTATTATTATTATTATTATTATTAAGTAGTAGTAGTAGTTGTCATTATGTTTTCCTTATAAATTTAGCCATGCTGTAATATTATATTATGTTCTTATAAATTTTCCTTTTGTGTAACCATACTGTACCTCATAATGGCACGTCAAATAACTGAATACTATTATTATTATTATTATTATATATTATTATTAGTCTAGTTAGTTGAATATCAATCATTTGTATTTAACATGGCTCCAAATAAGTTGTAGAAAATCATCCAGAAAACAACTTCAGTATTTTTTATTATGATTGACAGCCGTGTTCAAAGCCGTCGTACACTGCATAATAGGGAACGTGAGCTGGACCATCGTGAGACAGGTTCGTTTTTCATGATGTGTTGACCAAGACTACGGCCATGTGGTGCAAAGAAACAGACAGGCAAGACTTATGAAAGCTGATTCCTTTTGTTTGACACACCTTTTTTGTAATTGTGAATATGATATGGCGTGTCTGTCAAGCTTGTACTAATTGCATTTCTGTGAAATGTAGTAGACAGTGGGTGGCATTGTTTAGCAGTTTAGAGCTAGCTGACTGTCTCCTCTAAACATCCGCAATAAAAGGTTGTGTGTGTGTGTGTGTGTGTGTGTGTGGGGGGGGGTTACCTACAAAGGTGCAAAACATATTTTAATTATTTTCTGAAGGCATCTGTGTGTGTATGTGTGTGCGTGCATGTTTGTGTGTGTGAGAGAGATCTGTTTGTTTGTTGTGTGTGTGAGAGAGAGAAAGAGACAGAGCATTTGAGAGAAAAAGGAAGTCTAGTTCTACTCCTCACTTCCTCTGCAGGAGGGCTAAAAAGAGGAGTGTACTTAACCACCAACATATAAACGAGCGAGAAAGAGAGGGGGAGGGAGGGAGAGAGAAGGGGTAGTGATAATGACAGAGGAAGATATAGAAAATGACAGGATGAAAGACAATGAGAGAGAGAGAGAGACACAGAGAGAGAGAGAGGTGAAAAAGAGGATAAGAAAAGAATGAGCTTTCACTCCAGTGAATGAATGGTCCTTTCTCTGCACAACACATGACAGTCAGACTCCGATGCACACAAACACACATCTAGTGAGCGTTCACTCAGTGAATGGTCCTTTCTCTGCATGATACAGGAGACGCAGAGGAAGGCCAAAGAGTGGAGAAATGAACACATGAATGTCAGACCTACCATCCACTACGCACACACACACACACTCACACACCAGACCAGGCCACATGTCAGAAAACAGAACAAGATATTTAAATGAATTGAGGAGAAAGATAAAGTGGGTCAGATTTCTTACTGACCTCTTCAGTCATGTTGCAAATAGGGAAGGATGTAATGTGTGTGTGTCTGTCTGTCTGTGTGTGTGTGTGTGTGTGTGTGTGTGTGTGTGACAGAGAGAGGGAGAGAGCTAGAGAGTGAAGATAGCCGTCACACACACACATACACAGATCAGGAAATGAAGTGGGAGAGGTGTGTCAGTGTGCATTGCATTTGCGGCGGCGTGTTTCTTGTCATTCGTGTGAGTGTGTGGATGTACGCATGACAGCACGCCTATGCCAGTTTGTGTGTGTGTGTGAGTGCCGGTCGATCGGTCAGTCAAGGGAACGTCCACCAAACTCTAAAATGGATACGAGAGCACACCTGGCCTAACAGATCACCTATGGACACACGACCTAAGGCACACCATGGGCTCTAGGCTAAGGTGAGTGCGCCATCGGCCTCTTTCTCAAGATACTCGTTCATTTCTTGCTCTCTGTCAATCTCTCTCACATTCTATCCTTCTCGCATTCTCTCTCTTTCTTTCTCACTCTCTCTCTCATTCTCTCATTCTCACATTCTCTCTCTCATTCTCTCTCTCTCTTTCTTACTCTCTCTCTCATTCTTCCTCTCTCTCATTCTCTTTCTCTCCCTCTTACTCTTTTTCTGTATGTCTCTTTCCCTCTCTCTCTTTCTCTCTCTCTCTCTTATTCTGTCGTTACCTCTGCTGGTTTGTGGTCAGTGCCTTCTACTTCCTCTGCCTGTTTTTCAGCAGTAGCTCACGATAAAGATGTCAACCTGCTCAGTGTGTGTGTGTGTGTGTGTGTGTGTGTGTGTGTGTGTGTCATGTCTCTCTCGCTCTCTCTCGCTCTCTCTCCCTCTCTCTCTCTCTCTCTCTGCTCAGAGTGCATGCATGCATGTGGACATCACTGAGAAAAAGAAAGAAAAAAAAGATTGTACACTTGTAAATGTTGGCATGCGAAAATGTTTCACTAAATACACAGACAAGGAGACCTCTGATTAGCAATTGCTGTCTGTTTAGGTGACATTGCGTTAATTCCATGGTGTGTGTCTGTGTGCTAATGACGCAGTTGAAGTGATCGGTTGAGGCCTCGCATGTTAAGGGGACTGCACAATGTGTCAAACAACCGCAAAGCTGGTGATAACCATGCATTTGCTGACACTGAACTAAATAAATAAATCAGATCAGAAAGAAAAGGGAGAAGGAAGAAGGAAGAGAGACACACATACATGCAGAGAGGGAGGGAGGGAGAGAGAGAGAGAGAGAGAGAGAGGGAGGGAGAGGGAGAGAGAGAGAGAGAGTTGGAGTCACTGACATGCACTTTGACGTGTTTGTATGTGAAACTGAATCAAAGATTTTCATGCTGATATCATCCCACAAGTAACAAATATTTCAATGGAATCGGACTCTTGACACAGTTTGAACAAGTTCCATAAAGATCTTGTAGTTTTAACAGTGCAGTCGAAGAAGGAAGGAGTCAGGGGGGGTGCAGGGAGTGCGTGCTATGTGCTATGTGCTAGTGCTCGGAACACTATCAGATTGAAGATCCAACTGACTCCTTTGTGGTTCTCAGAGAAAACCCTGAGAGAACATTCTACTGGTTCTTCGAGGCCTCCTGCCCCATAGCCCGGGACAAAGGTGAGTTATCACAGAATATTTTGACTATTAATCTATTATTTATTTTTCTTTTCTTTTTCTGTTCTTAGTTTTTTTTTTTTTCAAACCGCTACTGAGAAATTTGTTCCACTTCCTGCCGTATATAACCCGCCCCCATCAAACCACAACGTCACAGTAGCCGTTGTCATAGTGACAGGCCTTTGTAGGCCCGTCGTGCATCTCCGGTCACATTGGCCAAACACAAAAGGAGACAGTCGAGTTGTGATGCTTGTTGGTTTTGGGAACAGCTGATGGTGCGTTGTTGCCACATACTAAAACAAATAGATTGTTGCACTCAGCTGATTTCAGACCAGCACCCCTGGGTCACAATTTAGAAAAGAATGCAGCACAAATTCCAACACCGGGGTCCTGATGCAGATAACCATGTAGGAGGAGCAGGATATTTTGACACTTTATCCTTTGGGAGAATTGGATGTAACCAAACATAACACACACACACACACACACACACACACACACACACACACATTGTTTTTGCAATACCAGGGGGCTGAGAGTACTAATTATAATGAATAATAATTGAAGATTGACATCAAGACCAGTTATTTATGTGATTAGCTACATCAATAGATCAAATATCCGTGTGTGTGTGTGGCTGTGAGAGGGTGGTGGCACACTATGGAACTGGGCGTGGAAATGAACACACACTAACATGCACACACACACACACACACACACACATCAATAAAGTATCTATCTATTTATCTATCTATCTATCTATCTATCTATCTATCTATCTATCTATCTATCTATCTCACACACACACACACAGACACACACGGTGAGGGGATCAGGCTATTTTAAGCCATATGTATGACCACACGTACAAACAGAGAGCAGCTGAAATTAGAATATACTGTTGATAACTCTCATCAGAATAACTGAGAAGCTAGCAATGCATGCAGTGTGCTGTTCATTTTTGGTATCCTTCTCTGTGAACTTCTCTCTCTCTCTCTGTGTGTGTGTGTGTGTGTGTGTGTGTGTGTGTGTGTGTGTGTGCGTTTGTGTGTGAATATTTTACAGATCCAGGGTTGCTGTTTCAATTTCCAGATGACTTTAGTGATGAGGTAATATGCTGAACTGAGACTGAACTGAATGTTAGAAAATGACCCCCCCCCCCTCCCGCCCCGCCACCACACACACACACACACACGCACACACACACACACACACACACACACACACACACACACACACACACACACACACACACACACACTGTCTCCATCTCTCTGTGCTTCTCCTCACACACATGTGCATTTTTTTGAGCACACACGCAATACATATTACATACATAAACACACAAACACACACACACACACACACACACACACACACACACACACACACACACACACACACACACTGTCTCCATCTCTCTGTGCTTCTCCTCAGGAGGCCCGACTGTCCCTACCACGTTTCTGTTTTCCCTACGACATCGAGAGGTGAGAAAACACACACACACACACACACCCACACACACACACACACCCACACACACACACATGTGGAATGGATTGTTGGATGAAAGGATAAAATGATTGATTGATTAATTGATTCAGTGAGCATCTGTCTGATAACAAACCTCCTAACACACCTAAACAAACCCTCCTAACATGCACTTATCATGCACTTACCATGCACTTACCATGCACTTCTTCATCTCTCATGACTACAGCCCATTGCTTCATTTCACTCTGCCATCCTCTGATTTTGTGTTACTAGTGCAGTGCCCATTCAAACATGCTACTCCTGTAGCCCAATTACATGCCTGCAGATAGGCCTGCTTTAAAAATAGAATAGGGAAAAACATAATTCCAGGTAAGCATTCAATAATGAATAAGGCCTACAGATAATATAATAATATAATACATGTAAAGTGAGCAGAATTTAAGCATGGCTACATGTGACATTTTTTACAAATCAAAATTACATAATCCTAACAGCTGTTTTGAGTCAAGGCTATATGCTTAGCCTATTGAATAACTTGATGATAGAGAAAACAAACCATTTTGTGGAATGATGCATCATATGGAATTTGCAACGGTGTGACTCAGCCACTGCATACCTGTGTGTCTTGGCGCGTTGTTGCAAAATCCGCAGATTTCACTCTATTGTTGAGGTCAGACATGTTAAGTTTTTACCCGTGTAACCTACACTGATCCAGTTCTGCCAAAGCCCTGCTTCTATCCTCACTGGTAGCTTACAGTACAGTGGTGTGTTGGAGGGGGAGTGGCTAGCGGCGAAAGCCAAAGTGTGCTTCTTTTACCGATATATTTAACAATATCTTTTGCATTTCTTATTCAAGCAACATCAAATTTGGCACTGCACTTACTCATGCCCATAGCAAGACACAGAAATCAGTCTGACAAATGGGCAGCGAGATATGCATGCCACAGACAGACAGACAGACACACAGATGCTTCTTGCTTTATAGATAGATATGCAAATGTCTATTACCACACTAAAGTCTCCTAATGCACTGTAGCGTGTTACTGTAAATCACGTCAGCTGAACAAATATATGCATGAGGGATTGATTGATTGATTGATTGATTGATTGATTGATTGATTGATTGATAGATTGATAGATTGACTGATTGATTGATTGATTGACTGATTGATTGATAGAACAGTTGATAGATTGACTGATTGATTGGTTGACCGATTGATGATCAGGGTCAGGGAGACTGTGGCTGTGCAGCACTTCACATTTGTGCTGACGGATCTGGAGGGGTGCCAACGCTTTGGCTTCTGCAGACTCACATCCAGCTCCCACACATGCCTGTGCATCCTCAGGTGAGAGGGGGTCGGTGTGTGTGTGTAGGTGTGTGTGTGTGTCATTCTCAGGTGAGAGGGGGTTGATGTGTGTGTGTAGGTGTGTGTGTGTGTGTGTGTGTCATTCTTAGGTGTGAGAGAGAGAGAGGGTGTGTGTGTGTGTGTCATTCTCAGGTGAGAGTGTGTGTGTGTGTGAGAGAGAGAGAGAGAGAGAGAGATAGAGAGAAAGATTCTGCCTCGACATCTGTCTGTGTCTGTGCATGTGTATATCAAGAATAACATACTTTCTTCCAGCGTACATTTTGTTCTGTTTTTCTCCTGTAGTTACCTACCGTGGTTTGAGGTATTTTACAAACTCCTAAATAACCTTGCCGACTACTTGACTAAAGGACAAGTAAGTGTGTAGGCATATATGATTTCCACTTTTTCAGAGTCCACTGTCCACTGTCAGTAGAGCAAATTTGATATATTTTATATTGGTTTATCAAATTAAGGCACCCTATCTTATTTCATCTAATGTCATCATTTCTGACAGACCAATGAGATGCGAGAGCTTCTGGCCAGCCTCTACAAACACCCACTCCCATTGGCCAGTTCTGCTGTCACTCTGCAACTGGTAAGTCACACTAAGCCAATGGGATTCTCTGGGCTAACCTCTCAGTGACATAAGCACACAATGAGTCTTATGTTCCTCTCTGAGGGAGACAAGCTACAAATCAGAACCGAGGTCCCACATCACGATGGAATCCACCCCTCAACACAAGGAGAGGGGTCTGAAGGGGTGAGTCTAGGGCCCTAGCGGTGTAGACTAATAGACTAACTTTCCCAAGATCAGAGCCAGACTAACCACTAAAACCTGGGCCAGACTAACCACTAAAACCTGGAACAGACTAACGACTGAAACCTGGGCCAGACTAACCACTAAAACTTGGGCCAGATTAATCACTAAAGCCTGGGCCAGATTAATCACTAAAACCTGGGCCAGAATAATCACTAAAACCTGTCACACTTACAGTCCACCACCAGTGTGAGGTGGTGGTAGCATAGTGAGTCAGGAGCTAGGCTAGCATGCAGTAGTTGTGGGTTCAATTCCCGGCTTCCAGCATTGTGTCCTTGATCAAGTCACTAAACCTGAGTTGCTCTGGGGAAAATGGACCTTGTAATATAATTGACATAAGGAAATTGCTTTGGATAAAAGCATCTGCTAAATGTAAATGTAAAGTGTGACAATCTGTAGTCAGTGGCAACAATGCAAACCACTCCATCCATTCCCCAAACTCTACAACAAAATATAATGCTGATGTTCGCCAAAGTAAATAAAAGGTATACATTAAAATGCTAATGTTCTCCAGATTCTATAACCACGCCACCCATCCCCCAAACTCTGTAAAAGACAGTGGCTTCATCCGGCCACCAAAATCTAACAATAGTTCTTTAATTATTTCACACATTGCGGCTAGTCGCTAAAGGCAACACACACAACATCGTGGCTTGTCGCTTAGGGCTTAGGCAACACACACACATCATTGAGGCCAGTCACTATGGCAACACACATAGCTGAATAAACCAGGACCCGATTCTGGCCCACATCTAGAACTAACTAGAACACACTATTTACACATCTAGAATTAACTGGAACATATAATTATTTACTATTTACACATATCTAACTAACTGAAACACAGAAATATTTAGACATAGATGACAGTTTTACAGCTGAAATACGAATTGCTTCTGTTTGAAGTAATTTTGGTGAAGATTTTCGTTCTTGTTTGTGTTGTTGATGTAGGCTATTTCAGAAACTCCAGCATGGCTTCTGTTGCTGTACATCACTGACGTTGATTAGTGTTAATTTCGTCAGACGAGACAAGAGGAAATATGTTCGTCAACAACCTTTTTTTCATGACTAAAGGCGAGACGATGACGCAGACGGCAGTAATGTCCTGAAACACTGACTAAGACTATCTTAAGATGCATTATTGTTGACGAAAAAGACGAGACTAAAATGTTTTGCATGAAATAAAAACTAAGATAAAATCTCTCTTCATTTTTCGTCACAAAATGAGAAGACAGAATATCTAGCTGTTACGTTTTCAAAATATTCGAATGAGTTCATACGCAACAGCTTTCCTGTAGGCTAGTCACGTGCTGTTGCTGAAACCCTGTGGCTGCAAACCTAAACTACATGGAACAAGAACACTGGAGATTTCTGCTAGAGTTAGCAAGCTAACTACCTAAGCTTTATGCCACAATGCTACATACCCAGAAGTTGAAGCTTCTCTCATACAAATTAACATCCCCAGAATGTCCATACGAAAATGTTCATCATGTAATGTCAACTATTTAACTAGTTAGACTGATGATGCAAAGTTTGCTAGCAAAGGAAAGTTAATATGGAAAGTTCGCTAGCAAGTTAGCTATGGCTAAGATGGAGAGTCTGTTTGGGGAATGTGTTGTGTTTATGCGATATCGCCATCTAGCTTGGCGGAGTAAAACATTAATACTTTGGTCTACGATAGTGTTTCTCAAACTTTTTCAGTTTCAGGACCACTTAACTAACCCTAGCTAAAAAAAAAAAAAAAAAAAAGATTATACCTACTTCAACAGTAGCCTATAATTAGTCTACACTATAGGCCTACTCACTGAACCACCTTGCTTATTGTCTTTGCACTTTGCTTATTGTGTGTGGATTCATCCTGTATGATTTAAACTGGCATATCTTACATAGACAGTGTTGCAGAACTGTTTTTACATACAAGTTGGTTCAATATTGCAAACAACTCATTTATATTATATTTTACCACGTCTGCTCGCAGACCACTTGGGATAGCTTGCGGACCACCAGTGATTCCCGGACCACACTTTGAGAAACATTGGTCTACGAATATGACAGTGGTCCAGTCAAATCTTTTACTGTCTATGGTCAAATCCCAGCCGAGCTATAACTGAAGCTCGACTTACCTGTGCATGTAAACATACTGACTGACAAAAAATCAGAATGAGTAATTATAACAGACGAGTAGCCCTGTGGACACACAATATTGTTGGAAAATTGAGATGTGTGAAACACTATTTGACTCAAATGGTAATCAGAGATAATTTGTTATAAAAAAAAGACTAAAATGTGTTGACTAAAACTGACTAAGACTAAGATACCTTTAGTTTTCTTTTGACTAAAACTAAACTAAAATGACGAGACTTTTAGTCGACTAAAACTTGACTAACAAAAATGATATTTGAATGACTAAATATGACAAAGACTAAAAAGGACATTTCGTCACAAGACTAAGACTAGGACTAAATTAAAAATAGGTGACAAAATGAACACTAACGTTGATATACGCACTAAAATACACAATGAAATGCTTTGCACTTTTGGTGATAGGACGTTCTTAGGAGATATAGCTGATATGGGAAATAGAAGTAAACAAAGCTGCTTGATATTGTTGTGGCAATGATAAATGAGGAAATAGGTGATGTTTTACACCTGAACACTTCCCTGTTTGAGGTATCCTGTCCCTCCTTTATTGATGACAATTACTCCTCTCTAACTCTGCAATGCTGTCATGTTTCTAATTGTGTCTAACCAAATCGCTTTGCATTTTGTTTTGTTTTCATAACACATTGTTATGTACTCATCTCTATACATGTGTTTGTGTTCTATATACTGTTTTTGTATAGTGT
>NC_063195.1:14337345-14422345 GCF_017589495.1 Alosa alosa
AACAAAATTCATAACAACAACAACAAAATGTGTATACTTTGTTTTGGGATGTGGTAGCCTTTTAGCCTATGTGCAGACAAAACATCTCTGTTCTTCTTTGACATAGTGTTTCATAGCACATAGCTGATACTATATATCAATCCATCCTCACTGTAAAGCAGATGTTGGGTTGTTATTGACACTACTAGTCTTACAACTTCACATAACCTCACATAACTGTTTTATCCACTGCTAATAAATGTAATACAACATGCAAGTAATCCAAAGTATTCAAAGTATGTAACTCACTTTGAGAAATCTATCGGAATTTGTTACAAACTGGACATGTATTCAGTAATCTGTAGTTGAATACATTTTAAAAGTAACCTTTGTCCTTGATATACTTCACAATTACAATTTTACAATTTATTAAAATCTTATATAAGGACGTGTCTGTTGGTTTACTGTAAGGGGCCTAAATCTGGTTACCATAAATTTGAATTTGCTTGAATTTCCCCTGGGCATCAATAAAGTATCTATCTATCTATCTATCTATCATAATGTGAAAAATACTGAAGGACACAATGGCTCAAAGTGCAATACTGCCACCTGTTGGAAGAAATTAGGAACATATCATTTCATGCATGACACGTAAAAGAGTCTGCAGGCTCTTCAGTCTTCAGAGCAGTCTTCATGGCCTTCTTACACCAAACAACTTTGACAAGATTTGAAATATTCTTGAAAGATTGCAGTCTTTGAGTAAAGCTTAAAAGACTACAATCTTTCAAGAAGTTGTTTGGTGTTAGGCTGAAGAGATCTTGAGCTAGTACATACATATCGTACCACATTTCAGGAAGTTGTTTGGTGTAAGGCCATAAGAGATCTTGAGCTCTTACATACACACTTTTAGGAACATTGTGGTAGTCCAAAAATATCTTTAGAGCAATAGACTTTTAGAGATGTTGTGGTATTAAATAAAGGATGTTTGCAAATGCCGCTTCTCTTCCCAGTTCATTGACAGTCGTCTGGAACAGCTAAACAAGGGACAGGAGCCTGACGACCTTTATGAGGAGGAAATCCTGCAGTGTGGCGCAGCAGGTGTGTGTGTGTGTGTGTGTAACAGAGAGAGCGAGAGAGAGAGATTAATAATTAGCTTTGTGTTTGTGTGAGTGTGTGTGTGTGAGAGAGAGAGTCCAGGCCAGGAACTTACGGGAAGACTTCATATCAGAGAGTTCATTACCACCACCTCACACACACAGTAGTGTAGTGTAGTGAGTGTATGTGTGTGTGTGTGTGTGTGTGTGTGTGTGTGAGTGTGTGTGTGTATGTGTGTGTGTGTGTGTGTGTGTGTGTGTGTATGTGTGTATGTGTGTGTGTGTGTGTGTGTGTGTGTATGAGTGTATGTGTGTGTGCATGTGTGTGAAACTGACAGACATTGAGAGCAATAAAGAGTGATTGTAATTGTGTGTGTTATAATGAATCTGGCACATCTCTATTCTGCCTGCATCCCTTTCTCCAGCAAACCATAAGTCCTACCAGCAGTGGATGGACAATCTGAAGGTACCTAAGATCTTGATCCAGTCCACTTGAACCATAAAACGACTTGTCTGCTCCAAAACTACAAACAAAATGGCTATGAAGCAACTTTTTATTTTTTTCAATGAATCCGTTTTGTGAGGTTGTTTTACGCTGTCTACACTTACCGGTATCCTGATTGTTTATGTTTATTATGTTATGTTAACACTCTGTAAAGTGCCATGAGACATGTGTAAAGTTTCGGTGCTCTATAAGAACAATTAAATTGAAATTGAATGTTTGTTTATTATGGTACTATGGTATTATTATTATATGCTCTCTGTTTATAGAAAGGAGGTGGGGCTCTCCTTCTGACGGTGAAGTCCAAGGCCCACATGTACAAGAGTGTGAGTGTGTCTTGTCATGTCAGTTTCGTTCCTGGTAGTACTGATGTAAACCTTGAGGGGTTATTCGCGGTATTCACCCGGCGGCCAGAACGAGGCTACCGGGTACACTTGCCATTACACCTCCAGTTCAGCAGATGGTGGTGGTAATGCACTCCGTTTGCAAACTGCCAAAAAAAAAAGCTCACCGAAAAAGAAGAAGGGTTCACTGGCCTGTTGTTGTTCTTCAGTAAGATTTGTTTAGCAGTTTGCAAATGGAGTGCATTACCACCACCATCTGCTGGACTGAGGTGTAATGGCAAGTGTACCCTGTAGCCTCGTTCTGGCCGCTGGGTGAATAAGGCGAATTCAGGTGAGCTCATGAAGACAATATGAGTTCTCAGGAAACACTCTTCTCCTGCTGTTATTTTTCTACTCTCATCCCAAAAAACATTCAACAAAATAATCTGGGAAATACAACAATACCATCAGCCAGTAGGTCAGTCAGTCAGTCAATCAGTCAATCAAGCAATCAATCAATAAACATGCAACCTCTGTTCTTTTTCTCTTCTAGGGCAAAAGCCATAATAAATTCGGACTGAGAAACATCCTGTCTTCCAAGGTGGATAGGACCAATGTGGTGGATTTAAGTACTGTTTCATTGTTACATTTGTGTCTTTGATTCTATGGTTCGACACATGTAACGTGTGTGTGTGTGTGTGTGTGTGTCTGTGTTGTGTGTGTGTGTGTCCTCAGGACAATGAAGTCTGCCATCTCCAGAGAGGTGGGTCTATGACAGGGACTCACCGCCGCATCCAATCAGATTGCTTACAGAACCGTCTGCCAATCACGCAGCACTTTGGCCGGGTAAGTTAACCATTTAATTTATTATTCTATTACATTATCCATTATCACACTATTATTGTGTAGTAATATTCCATTATCACATTTGAAACTTGCAACATACAACATGTCTGTCTGTTGTGCTAAACTGTGTGCTTGTGTGTGTGTGAGAGAGATTAGTTTCCTCTTTACTGTAAGTGTTTTATAAGTGTACCTTATTTACAGAATGTTATATATTGTATTGTTTAGTAATTACTAAATAAATATACATACTGTATACTGTATAATCTTTGTATAGTAATATTCCATTATGACCTTTTATATTGTGATGTTGTTTCCTATGACTTTAAGCTTTGTTCCATTGTGTTGCATTGCATGCTCTTATACAATGTAACTGATTTCAATTTAGCTAATTTCGGAGTGTTAATTTCAATTTAGCTAATTTCGGAGTGTTGATTTCAATTTAGCTAATTTCGGAGTGTTGATTTCAATTTTGTGCTTTTGTCAGTCTCGTCCCCGCCGGCCCAACCGCAAACAGATGGACCACCGCGGAGATGGGAATAGGCCCGCTTGGGAGGATGGGTGAGACAGAGAGAGAGAGAGAGAGAGAGAGAGAGAGAGAGAGAGAGAAAGAGAGTGCAGTTCTTTCACATTGTATCTGTATCTCTAGAATACACCCTTATTTACCTGATGCAAAAAACTGGAGTTGAATTTAACAAAACGCCTCTTTATTGAGAAGATTGGTAACCATGTGGATTTAGAATATCCAACAGAATTTTTGTAAAATGTTTTTGACCAACAGATCTCATTTTGCGTTGACATGCCCCAACTGTAGAGGGCGCTGTATGTTTTTTTTTTAATCGACTTCTTCTTCGCTTTGCCGTAGGTCGCCAGCTGGTTCCGCTGAGCAGAGCTCAGCAGATGGGGAGGACGCGCCGTTCCACCTGTACCTGGAGGAGGAGGAGCCGGAGTCTCCGCCGCCACTACCCGACCCCGAGGAGATGGACCTGCTGGGGGAGATCTTCGACACGCTCAGCGCCCAAAGCTCCAGCGAGCGAGGCCTGCTCTACGCCACGCGCAGCCTCGACCTGTTCGGCCCCGACAGCAGTGCCGACTTCATCTCACGGGTGAGGGCGTTGGGGCCTGTGGACACACAAACACACACACAGGGTCTTTTACAGACAGGTTCCTGATTTCATACATTCAGGTAATCTTCCAAGAGTGAGGCAGCAGTAGCTGAGGCTGAGGTTGGGGGTCCTACTCGTCTACATTGAAAGAGTCTCAATCATTTACACATTCATTTCAGGTTCATTTACGGGCAGGAATTACTCATAAACACACAATATATTATATATTTAATATAATCAGCTGACATAACAGATATAAAGATATACCATAAATATATAATTATTTATACATAGGACAATCGAAAGGTTTCATTCAGAATGTTACAGGGACTAGGTACTTTACTTACTAAATGTATGACTCACAAATAGTTTGACATATAGTCCTACAGAATTAAGAGAGATCTTTGCAAAGCACCATTTTTTGCAAGAGTTTTGCAAGAGGTTCTGATATAGCGATCTCTGTTTTGGCTTTTAGACATCACTGGCCACACCCAGCCAGGAGAGTCTCAACCAATCCATGGACAGGAGTGGCAGCCTGCGCAGCTGGGGGGAGGGGCTAGAGGAAGAAGAGGAGGGGCAGGAGGAGGAGTCGCACACCAGGAAAGCAAATACGAAAGATGCTACGACCAATCAGGAGCAAGACCGCAAGGATGATCTCACGGCCCGATGGCCGACTGGAAAGGACAATCGGTTGAGTGCTGAGGGAGAGGGGGTCGTTGGGGAGGGAGGGAGTGCCTTTAGGGTGGAGACAAATTATCACCTTGTGGTCACAAACTGTCCCCAAGCAGAGGGAGAGATGGACAGAGAGGTGGAAGGGACGCAACAGGTGAAGAAGAAGAGGAGGGACAACGAGGAAGAAAAGGATGAGATGGAAGCACAGGAGAAGGAAGGAGAAAAGGATGAAGAAGATGGAGGAGGAGGAGGAGGAGGAGGAGAAGAGCAGCCAAGGCCTGAAAAACGTCAAGAATCAGTGGCCCTGATAGGTAGCAGCCAAGTCACACAGGGTCCAGGAACCGAGGGCCAGTCTGAAGATCCAGGGCTCTCACCTGCTGACTCTGCCCAGAGGAACAGGCTCGCACCTGGGGAGAAGACACCCACTGGGCCGAAAAGTCCGTTGGGTCAAAGGGCAATGGTGGACAGAGACGCCAAAGAGACATGCAACTCCTCTTCTCCAAGGGTCATGTCCGCCATGGAGCGCTTCCAGGTCCGTGACCTCCACACAGGGAGGGCCCAGACCAGGGGCTCGCCTGAGCAAGGGTGGCCAGGCGCTGGCCCCCGAGGCTGGGACACTGCTCTGAGGAAGAGCTCCTGGGAGGTTACCGTGCCACATTCAGCTAACGGCCTCCTGACAGCCAGCGCAGCAACGGAAGTTCCCCAGGACGCATCTCCCGTGAAGGTCTCCGAGCTGAAGAAGAGATTTGAACATTGAAATCGATTGGGTCTCACGCACCAAATGATGCCAGTTCGCTGATATGACAGAATCAGAAAAAAATAAACCAGCAAAGAAATTTCACCAGTGTGCGGTGATCCTTCACTTTCCTTTTAATCTATTGACGACTGCACCTCACCAGCACCTGGAAGGCTGTGCACAGGAACTTTATCCTTTTTAGTATGACAGAATCAGTATTAATGCTTTGTTTATTGGATCCATACAAGGTGAAATGTCTTGTACTGCCACTAGGTGTCCTGCCACCCCACGCTGGCCTGCGAGTGAAAGAGGAGGTTTTATCAATCATTTGATGTACTGACCTAATGATATGAAACCAATGATATGGTGAACTTTCAACTGTTGAAATGCTCTGACATTAGAGGCTTGTGAGATGCAATGACTTTCCAGTAGGAAAGTAGACCTGTAAGCCTCTGGACCTGTTTGGATGTTTCATTTGATGATATTGAACTGCATTTGATGAGACTGCCTGCATTATATAATCATAAAGTCTGTTAGAAACATTTTAAATTTGAAGCATGCGTTTCTTCTTTTTTGCTTTACACAACACACATTGCATTGTAAGGTCTAACATTAGGTATCTTTACCTCAGACAGAAGAGTATACTAACATTTAAAATTATATCACATCATTCTCCAAGTACCAAGAACAATATACAGTGACATTATCCCCATCATCCCAGACTGTACAGGGTTAAACTGGATGTCAGGGGTCAGATTTACATGGAGATTGTAACATGTAAGATAATTTGAACAGCTACTTTTGGGTGGACACGCAATGTATCGCTATTAGTACTACTGATCCCTTGTTCTGCCTGTGAACTTGACTTACATTGAGTAGCTCCTCCAGTAGATAGTCAGCCTACAGCAAAGAGTCTAATGTTGACTCTAGAATGTCCAGAAGTCCTAGTCTGTGACTAGATTGATTGACCACAAATTGCTTGAATACATTAGGGTGACACGCAGTTGTCATCATCACTATCATCATCATCAGATAGATAGATAGATACTTTATTGATCCCCAAGGGGAAATTCAATTCATCACAAACACACACACACACACACTCATTACACTACACTACTGTGTGTGTTAGGTGGTGGTAATGAACTCTCTGATATGAAATATTCCCGTAAGTCTCTGGCCTGGACTCCACTGACCCCTGTCACTGCCGAGTTTCACCACACTGCAAACACACACCTGGGGCCTCATTACAGAAACTTCCTAACTATGCGAAATCCTATCTTATCTCAGTTTAGGATGGCATTTAGGATTTTTGGTATTACAGAAGCATGTTTCCTAACTGCATTTAGGAAAAAATGCTATCTTAACTTAATTTGGCCATTACAGAACCATCCTAACTCAAGAATTTCCTAACTTAGGAATCCTAACTTAGGATGGCACAGACCCTGTCCTAAATTCAAAATAACTGCTAAAACTGACTGCAACAGTCTATGGGCTCTATCGTGCACACCAGCGCAATTGACTTTGTATACTCGCGCATTTGTCTTTCCTATTTTGCAGTCAGCATATATTGGAATTTTCCCTCCACAGGTACATGTGCGCCCACGGGGGCGGTTCAGCAAAAAGACGGGGCGTGTTCCGGCGCAAACGGTCCCTGTTGATATTTTGCAGTTTCAGAAAACAATTCCGCCACAGACCAGGAACCTCATGGTCTAAAGTCAGTGGTGCAAGTTCACATGCTATTTTAAGGGCGCATGCATGGCCACAGGCCTGCAGAAATGAATGCTATGCACACCGATCTCTACAGACACCCTGTGCACAGATGGAAACATTCAAAGCCTTGATAATATTTGTCCATTTCCCGGTTTTGTTTGTGCATTGGTCAACTAAAAATGTATTAGCCTATATAGTACATCTACATGCAATATCTTTACAACAACAACGCCTAATTACGACCTATTAATTTGGACAACTTTATACAGCCCTATAAAGGCTAAAGTTATCTTTAGTTTTGTTCCAATTTACCGTTGTGTATGGCTTTAAACATCGTGTGTGCTTTAACATCAGCCTATAAGCATTATTCCAGCTGCGCTAAGGTTTTGACAAGCACCACAGTTTTGCCTACCTTGTTGTAGCCCATCTGAAATAACTCCAAACTTTGCTTTGTTCCCTCCATCCTTTCGTTGTTTTCAAAAAACGTTTTATATCCATGATGGCCTTGAAGTCTTGAGTTTGTGAATTCGCTTAAATAAGCTTATTATGTGCTGTTAACCAGCAACCATAAAGAAAGCAGCAAGTAGCCTTCTGTAGTTGCTACATTCATTGTTGTTCTCTCTCCTGCTCAAACAAAAGTTGTGCGTGTATTAAGTTGATGATAACGTGTTTACAAACCACTTTACATAAAATATTGTGAGCCTATTGTCATGCAGTTAATGGGATACTGTGCAGAGTTGGAAAAGTCAACTTAGAAACTGTTTCTGTTGCCTGATGGTAAGGTACAGTCGTAGCTTACACCTGGAGGAGCGCTTGCTTGGGCTTGCTGTGTTGCGCAATGCACTTTGCTCCTCTCATCTATACGACGCACTTCCCATTTCTCCAAACCATACATAATTACAAGGACAAATATTGCTACACGAGTGAAATCAGTGAGGTGTCCGATGTGAAAAAATAGGTATAAATCTAGCATACACATTTCCACGAATCACTGATGTGTTGATGACATAAATTAGGAAATATTAGAGGACTTAATGAGACGTGATGTTGAACTGCATGCCAATGCCATTTAACCCAAATGCCCCAGCAGCAGCACGGGAGAGGAGAGCTTATCTGACAGATCTGCATTGTCTATACTCTATAGTGAGGTAGATTACATTGCAAAAATATCACCATGCATCCATAACCTCGTGATTAAGTGAGAGTGATCCCAAAACATCGGAAAGTGACATTTCTGTATTACATTTTGTCAAGAGGAAAAATCAATAGCAAACTGTTCCCAACTGACTATAGCGCTGTGAACCGTTCCTGGCTGAGCCTGGCAATTCCGCCATCATAATAGCAATCCGCTTTGGAACAAGTGTGCCTGTTGTTAAAGGGAATGTGAGATGACGCTCTGATTGGTTTATTGCACGTTACGCCCAAACCACACCCATGATTAATGTAGCTACTTCAGACCACCCCATTTTAGATTTGCATCGGGCGCAACAGTCGGTTGCAACCCGATCTCACAAGCAATGCGTATGAAGTCGTACACAACACTAATACCGAATTGCGTATGAATTCATACGCAAAATCAGCTAGTGACACATGCGCAGTAGCCTACATATCCGCTCACTCAAGCAACATGGCCACGCACGGCCACCTGTCAAAATCATTTTTTTATTTCATAAATAAGTTTCGTTACAATAAATAATGGTTTGGTGTAGGCTAATTAATGAAATTTCCGTTTGATAGCAGTACTTAAAATTTGATAATTAGGTAACCTTTTGGTCACGATGCTAAAGGTTTACGTTTGTAATACATAAAAAAAAAATCTGTTTTTTTTTGTTTAGACCCATGTTTTATTTTCTTTTTAAAACTGAGAGCCACTAATATATCCAGAATTTGTTTAGTTGGAGGACGATCAATATAAAGATTTTAAATAGCCTTTTTATAACATCATTAAATATCCCTTCGTGGCGAAAGTCTAGCTACTTAAACTTTGGAAATGTGAAGTTCTTCCTGATGTCATTATTTTGCGACACTGCCAACTTGCTGCCTATGCTTGCTCCCCATATTGATAAAAGAAACCTCTCCGCTCCGTGTGTAAGTAGACGCAAAATATCTCGTTTATGGTTTGTTTACATGCATTACTTTGGAGGTTTGCCTATTTATTCATACCTGCTCATGTTTTTTTTTTTTGGTCGTTGCTTGTTGAATTCCTATTTTGAACATGAGCTCAATTATCATTATGCTAGCCATATAGAATCCACTCGCTAGTAAGCATTGTATCTATCTTGGTTAGCTAGGTAATAGAGACACTCAATATGTTTTTCTTCATTGAAGAGTTGAATTCTTCAACTTCATTTGGAGGTTAAATGGCTAATATACCTAGTTAAACCTGACGTGATTGTAGGTAGTTGACTTAGCATTGTTGCTAGCAGTAGTCAAATCTAACATTAGTAAGATAACCTAGCCCCTTTTGTGAGTTTGTGCTCGCAGAGTGAACTATTCAGTTCTGCCTTCTCACAAGGCGCTAGTATAGGCTATTTTTATTAGTTTATTTGTCAGGGACAATGCAGCGCACATTATTACATACATCATAGTCAATGCCATAACAATGTCCGTAGATGTGTTACATTAAAGGTTTCTAGTCAGTTGGCTAATTTGCAACCCCAGTCTAATCAATACAGGCCATAGAGGGTGTTGACCTGTGGTCTTTACTACAATTTGAGTTTAACAACTTTTCTGTTTACAGCTCTGCATGGCTCTATATGCTATTTATCCATAAAGTTCCTTGTCCATAGATTTGACTGTCATTGTTCATTGTTATACATCTGTTCTGTTCTGTTCTGTTTCCTGGTCTTCAGTCTAACAGTTATGTACAATGTCTTTTTCCAAAACACCCCTCAATCAGTGTCAAAAGGGATTGTGGGCAAGACAAGTCAAGAGGAAGACGTGCGGGTTGAAACCAAGCCTCAACGAGATCGACGGATCTACTCTTCTTATTAGTGAACTCAAACTTCTTTCATTTACTTTTAGTAGGCCTACCATCTCCTGTGGATGTGCTACCCTTCCTGAGGATTCTGTCATTCCACATCTACTGATTCCTCAAGATTAATTTTGGTAAGCACAGATGCTGTACTGTCTTTTCATGAAATGCACAGGGGGGTATTCCAAGTATGTGGTTTAGCAGAGTTATGCCCACTATGGAGGTGCACATTGATGAGGTAAACTCCACAGTATTGGTCATGTCTGTATTATAATGTGAAACAATATGTGGGAGATGTTATTCTCAAGTATGTATTTGCATTGTGTGTGTGTGTGTGTGTGTGTGCAGGCTGTGCATGTGTAACCCTTTGTGAACACAAAGTGGGACAGTGCTAGTCGGCTGCAGGGCCAGCTGAGCTCAATGGGGTGCACCATCGGGGAGCTGGTGGGCCTCTTGGCGTCACTCTTTCATCATCAATGTTGCTGTTCTGGATGGACTTGGCAGCTCTGCTGTAGTCTCCTCTGGCACTAAAGACCCACTGGAGTGACAGACCACGAGCCTACAGCACATACACATTTTAATGCACAAAAAAGATTAGTGTTGTGTGTGTTAATCCGTCTCTCTATAAAAACTTTTCAAATCTGAAATTATTTATACTCTACTTATGTGTGCGTGTATTTGTATATATGTGTGTGTGTGTGTGTGTGTGTGTGTGTGTGTGTACATACGTGTATGTACCTGTAGCTCAGCGGAATAATGATTGAGCTGTGAGCTGAACTGATGCAGGGAGCAGCTGTAGCAGGTTGGGTCAAGCGGGAGAACGGCATGATGGGCCGGGCGAAGGACCAAGAGGCCCACCAGCTCCCTGATGGTGAACCCCAATGAGCTCAGCTGGCCCTGCAGCCGACTAGCACTGTCCCACTGTGTGTTCACGCACAGGGTTACGCATGCACAGCCTGCACACACACACCCACAATGCAAATACATACTTGAGAATAACATCTCCCATTTATTGTTTCACATTCTAATACAGACATGACCACAACTGTGGAGTTTACCTCATCAAAGCGCACCTCCATGGCAGGCACTCCTTCAAAGGGAGTAAAGCTGTAAGCACCACTGCTCAAATTAACTCTGCCACCAAACGACATACTTAGAAAACCCCCCTGTGCATTTAATGAACAGACAGTACAGAATCTGTGCTTACCAAAATTCATCTTGAGGAATCAGTAGATGTGGAATGACCGAAACCTCAGGAAGGGTAGCACATCCGCAGGAGATGGTAGGTCTACTAAAAGTAAATGAAAGAAGTTTGAATTCACTAATAAGAAGAGTAGATCCGTCGATCTCGTTGAGGCTTGGTTTCAACCCGCACGTCTTCCTCTTGACTTGTCTTGCCCACAATCCCTTTTGACACTGATTGAGGGGTGTTTTGGAAAAAGACATTGTACATAACAGTTAGACCGAAGACCAGGAAACAGAACAGAACAGAACAGATGTATAAAAATGAACAATGACAATCAAATATATGGACAAGGAATTTTATGGATAAATAGCATATAGAGCCATGCAGAGCTGTAAACAGAAAAGTTGTTAAACTCAAATTGTAGTAAAGACCACAGGTCAACACCCTCTATGGCCTGTAGCCTATACTAGCGCCTTGAAAGAAGGCAGAACTGAATAGTTCACTCTGTGAGCACAAACTCACAAAAGGGGCTAGGTCATCTTACTAATGTTTGATTTGACTACTGCTAGCAACAATGCTAAGTCAACTACCTACAATCACGTCAGGTTTAACTAGGTATATTAGCCATTTGACCTCCAAATGAAGTTGAAGAATTCAACTCTTCAATGAAGAAAAACATATTTCCATTGATTGCCTCTATTACCTAGCTAACCAAGATAGATACAATGCTTACTAGTAAGTGGATTCTATATGGCTAGCATAATGATAATTGAGCTCATGTTCAAAATAGGAATTCAACAAGCAACGACCAAAAAAAAAAAAAAAAAAACATGAGCAGGTATGAATAAACAGGCTAACCTCCAAAGTAATGCATGTAAACAAACCATAAACGAGATATTTTGCATCTACTTACACACCGAGCAGAGAGGTTTCTTTTATCAATATGGGCAGCAAGCATTGGCAGCAAGTTGGCAGTGTCGCAAAATAATGACATCAGGAAGAACTTCACATTTTCAAAGTTTAAGTAGCTAGACTTTCGCCACCTAAGGGATATTTAATGATGTTATAAAAGGCTATTTAAAATCTTTATATTGATCGTCCTCCAACTAAACAAATTCTGGATATATTAGTGGCTCTCAATTTTAAAAAAGAAAATAAAACATATTCTAAACAAAAAACGGATTTTTTTTTTTAATGTATTACAAACGTAAACCTTTAGCATCGTGACCAAAACGTTACTTAATTATCAAATTTTAAGTACTGCTATCAAACGGAATTTTCATTAATTAGCCTACACCAAACCATTATTTATTTTAACGAAACTTATTTATGAAATAAAAAAATGATTTCGACAGGTGGCCGTGCGTGGCCATGTTGCTTGAGTGAGCGGATATGTAGGCTACTGCGCATGTGTCACTAGCTGATTTTGCGTATGAATTCATACGCAATTCGGTATTAGTGTTGCGTACGACTTTATACGCATTGCTTGTGAGATCGGGTTGAACAGTCATGATCCCGCCGGTAAAATAGAAACAGCGCCCAAGATCCGCCCACAAAGCGATTTGCGCAAAGTCAATTGGGCTAAAGTGCAAGATATAGCCCTATGACAAGATGAGGAACATGACTGTTACAGCATATCACACTAAATAACTTAATTAATTGAGACTTTGACAAGCAATACACAATGTATAAACAATGTGTTTTAAAACATTTATAACAAATAAATATTAATCATTATAACAGAATGTTAGGCTATTATTTATCATTATTAGACTAATATATTTTTGTTTTTCATCTTTTTATCCTGCACATCAAATGAATCAATATTGACACACTCTTGCTTCCTACATGAATATAGGCCTAACCTACAGTATTTCTCTCTGATATTATGGTTCTCATCTTGAGCAACCAACTGTCAAAGATTTTTTAGAACACCGTCTTTGCAACCTGACCTTCTAATCATAGTTACAGGCAGTCTGGTATACATTCTAATCATAGAAACAGGCATGACAGGACGATTGCCGATTTAAAAATCTAACTGGCAGTTACAGTTAGGATTTCTTAAGTTAAGATAAGATAGGAGGTCTGAGATAAGATAGGACACAGCTATGAGTTTAGGAACTGCTTCTGTAATAGGAAGATAGGATTTTCTTATCTTTGGAACTTAAGTTAAGATAGGATAAGCAGTTAGGATATTTTTCTGTAATGAGGCCCCAGAAGTCATACCCTGTGACCAATATGATTGGATACGTCAGAGTGACACTCAATTATCATCATCATCTTTATCATCTTCATCACAGAGGTTCTCCCTCTAGTAGAGCTGTGTATTTATTATTGGCAAAGAATAACAGGTGCCAAGGTTTCTTGTTTCACACACATACATGCACACACACACACACACACACATTACACCACACTACTGTGTGTGTGAGGTGGTGGTAATGAACTCTCTGATATAAAGTCTTCCCGTAAGTCCCTGTCACTGGCGTCTCTCTCCTGCAGCCTGGGGTTTCGCCACACTGCAAACACGCACGGCCTTTAGCACCGCTACGTGAGGTCATCGCCCCTGTGTGCCCCAGTCTGCCGACTGTCTCAGACATGGCATGTTGCTTTCAGGTGCATTGCGCTAGCTAGCTAATTTTGCATTTTGCAAAACAATACAATCCAAAAATGATACGGATTACAATTGGGCAATACACATTTAACTATATGTACAAAAGTACATATATATATATATATATATATATATACAAAAAAATCTGTTTTCTTCTATTACCATGCTACCAAGTTGTTGTTGCAATCGTACAACAACCACACAAATACACCAATGTACGTTTGCACACACACACACACACACACACACACACACCTCTATTGACTCATAGCTGGGAGTGAGTTCACCTTTGCAGTGGGAGATACAGACAGCCACACAAACGTTTAGAAAGGCATTTTCATCCCAGACCCTGCAGGAGATAGATGATAGAAGTCTCAGACGAGCTGATCCAGGACCCAGGACCTTGTCAACATGCGTGTGGACCTGGTGGTGGTGTGTGTGGCCTCTGTGGCTCTCTCTCTCCCCGCTCTCTCAACATGTGACCCACTGTGAGTAGCCTGTTCTTGTATGTATGCTTGCAGTGACTGCATACAGACCTACACTTACTCAGACATTCTTAAATAATGTGCCACGTAAATAAGTTCATCCAGGAAAGTTTATGTTATCTGGCAATAGTTTACAATAAACAGTACATTTTTACTCTCAATTTCATAAAACACACCTGCTTGAGGCACCCATGAAGTTAAAAAAATTGAAATAAATATTTTTAAAAATATATTTTTTAAAACATGTTAGAAATAATTATTTAAGTTATGTTCATCTGTACAGTGTGTGCTAGCTAAATGTTGCTCACTCAAAGAGCTAGAGCTAACTTAGCTGAAAAAAAATCCTAATAGCTAAGCGTGGCACTGTTCTGACAAAATGTTACAATTATTTGAATTTAAATTTGATCCAAAACAGGAACAACCCACCATTGAGATGGTATGTTTACACTAAATCTATCTCAATGCATATTTTCTGCACAAATGGCACAGGAAAAAAAGACGCAGCCAACTTTAAATCAATATAGTCAGCCCATGTATGTCAATAATGTCAGAAATTGTGGCTACCCAATTTCACTTAGTGTCCTTGTTTGTTTAGATAAAAACCGGGTGGCCAAAAGTACACTACCTGGTGTACAGGAGAGGAATAACATGTCACGTGAAAGACGTGACACTCTGGATGTCATAGAAAAAACATTTGACATGGGTGTTGCACAGTAATAAACATAAAATATAAATATGCCAGACTTGGTCCAATGTACCTAAAGTAAATACACATCATGGTAAAAGTCCATTTAAAAGGACACAAAACACATAAATCAACAATAATATAATCGGCATAAATAAAAAAGAAATAATAACTAGACTGCATTTCCGGCGGGAACTGCGAAAGTGTGCTTACCCTGGTCCGGTCAGCAGACAGTGGCATACGCTATGCTGAACCTGGCTTGATCCAGGCATTGTCACAGTGCCTTTCAGTGTTGGAGCAGTGGCAATATATCAAAAGCTCTAGGAGAGGGCTATTCAACTATTGGCTTGCGGGTTGAATGTGATTAGTTGGATTTTACCTTTGGCCTGCCTTCGAATTTAGCTTCTATGACTGAGATCAAATCAATAAAATAAAATGACAGCAGTGATTGGCTGCAAAATAAATAATGTCACGCTGGCTTTTGCCTCTCAAACTGGGCTATCAGGTAACCTACAGAGGAATTGAAATTATGAAATATGACCAAGGCATTAAAAAGCTGCTTGTTTGTCAGGATACTTTTTCACTGATTTATTTTAAAAAAATATGAGCTATGAGTGTGAATGTTAATATATTCCATCCCACAAATTATGTTTTACTGGTTTATTTGACAAATAATCTATATGGATTTGCTCTATAAAGACCTTATGTCTGTTTGGGATTGTTTTGTGAGCCTGGGGTTGTTTTGAGAGCCTATTGATGTAGCCTATCTCAGAATAAAGGAATGCTTCATATTACTCTAAACCACCGCCTGTAAATCAACTGTATACTACTGTCTACATTGCACTATATTTCTTGACCTGTCTCTGTATGTTTCATCACCTTTCTATACTTTTGCCTCACATTGCAACACAGCTCAGATCTTTGGTTGCTATGAAGGCCAGTAGCATTATTAAACTAGACTGCATTTCGGCGGGAACTGCGAAAGTGTGCTTACCCTGGTCCGGTCAGCAGACAGTGGCATACGCTATGCTGAACCTGGCTTGATCCAGGCATTGTCACAGTGCCTTTCAGTGTTGGAGCAGTGGCAATATATCAAAAGCTCTAGGAGAGGGCTATTCAACTATTGGCTTGCGGGTTGAATGTGATTAGTTGGATTTTACCTTTGGCCTGCCTTCGAATTTAGCTTCTATGACTGAGATCAAATCAATAAAATAAAATGACAGCAGTGATTGGCTGCAAAATAAATAATGTCACGCAGCGTCTTGCGCCTCTCAAACTGGGCTATCAGGTAACCTACAGAGGAATTGAAATTATGAAATATGACCAAGGCATTAAAAGCTGCTTGTTTGTCAGGATACTTTTTCACTGATTTATTTTAAAAAAAATATGAGCTATGAGTGTGAATGTTAATATATTCCATCCCACAAATTATGTTTTACTGGTTTATTTGACAAATAATCTATATGGATTTGCTCTATAAAGACCTTATGTCTGTTTGGGATTGTTTTGTGAGCCTGGGGTTGTTTTGAGAGCCTATTGATGTAGCCTATCTCAGAATAAAGGAATGCTTCATATTACTCTAAACCACCGTCTGTAAATCAACTGTATACTACTGTCTACATTGCACTATATTTCTTGACCTGTCTCTGTATGTTTCATCACCTTTCTATACTTTGCCTCACATTGCAACACAGCTCAGATCTTTGGTTGCTATGAAGGCCAGTTGTTCTAAATGGATGGTTGCTATGGCCAAAGGCCAGTTCTATCTCTGCCGTTGTCAAGCGGGCATATCGTAGAATTCTGATTAACCTTATCTTATTTAAAACATCTCTATTTTACTTAGCCCACTTCCATACAGTGGGTCCCATTAAGAAGTGGCCACTTCATTCGCGCTTACCGTGATTCACACAGCAGCATTATTAAACTAGACTGCATTTCCGGCGGGAACTGCGAAAGTGTGCTTGCCCTGGTCCGGTCAGCAACGTGAGCAGAAAGTGGCATACGCTATGCTGAACCTGGCTTGATCCAGGCATTGTAACGGTGCCTTTCAGTGTTGGAGCAGTGGCAATATCCCAAAAGCTCTAGGAGAGGGCTATTCAACTATTGGCTTGCGGGTTGAATGTGATTCGTTGGATTTTACCTTTGGCCTGCCTTCGAATTTAGCTTCTATGACTGAGATCAAATCAATAAAATAAAATGACAGCAGTGATTGGCTGCAAAAATAAATAATGTCACGTGTCTTGCGCCTCTCAAACTGGGCTATCAGGTAACCTACAGAGGAATTGAAATTATGAAATATGACCAAGGCATTAAAAGCTACTTGTTTGTCAGGATACTTTTTCACTGATTTATTTAAAAAAAAATATGAGCTATGAGTGTGAATGTTATATATTCCATCCCACAAATTATGTTTTACTGGTTTATTTGACAAATAATCTATATGGATTTGCTCTATAAAGACCGTATGTCTGTTTGGGATTGTTTTGTGAGCCTGGGGTTGTTTTGAGAGCCTATTGATGTAGCCTATCTCAGAATAAAGGAATGCTTCATATTACTCTAAACCACCGTCTGTAAATCAACTGTATACTACTGTCTACATTGCACTATATTTCTTGACCTGTCTCTGTATGTTTCATCACCTTTCTATACTTTGCCTCACATTGCAACACAGCTCAGATCTTTGGTTGCTATGAAGGCCAGTCGTTCTAAATGGATGGTTGCTATGGCCAAAGGCCAGTTCTATCTCTGCCGTTGTCAAGCGGGCATATCGTAGAATTCTGATTAACCTTATCTTATTTAAAACATCTCTATTTTACTTATCCCACTTCCATACAGTGGGTCCCATTAAGAAGTGGCCACTTCATTCGCGCTTACCGTGATTCACACAGCAGCATTAATAAATTAATGTCACCATATGCCTATGCTTACGTTTGCAAAGAAAACATTTTAATTTGATCCACATGAAACGTTATATTTCATGTACATATTGACAATGAGTAGGCTAGTTTTGGTTGTTGGTGGTGTTATTGCATCCCTTAGTTATGCCTACAATGCAAGTTCCCTCGTGATTGGAAGCTCCTGTAGACAATAGTAGACGCATTTCAAAACATCGCGTTAGGAGTCCTTGCCACTTCTTTTAAGCTGTCACAGACTTAGGTGCTACTTTTAGGGCTAAAGTGCTTCGTGAATTACTGTTACTGTTAAAAAAAATAGCAGTCCTAAAGTTACAAGTGACGAAGTTACGAGTGCAAGCATCTCATATCAAATGACCATGGCATTACGCTAAACAACATAAATCCCAATTAGCAACATACATCTCCTCCCTATAGTTAGCCACACAAGACATTAAAGGAGAATTCTGGTGTGATATTGACCTAAAGTGTATTGAAACATGATACCGAGTGTGAACGTATGTCTCATAGCCCATCTCGGCTTGTCCCCTGCACTCCAAAATCTGCCGCTAGTTAGCCGATGCTACCAACAGCTTTTTTCAATAGTGGTGCTTCGCATCGGGCTAGCCATGCAAATAAATCACTGTTTTACACCCATTTACGAGGCTCAATGTATCTCCACACTTCATTGGTAAACTTCCAAGGGCCCTGACATTTAAAACGAGATATTGAGAACTTTGAAAAAGCACTGGTAGTTTACTTACAAGACGATTCAGTGGAAATGCATGGATTCCAGTTTCTTCCAGTAGCAGCAACTGGAATCCATGCATTTCCACTGAATTATTTTTGGAATCTGATCCCTTATCATACCTGTTCATTCTTACTCGTTGCTTGACTTATCGTGACTAAATTCAAGATGGCTGCAAACGCTAAACTTCGTGAAGATACTGTCTGTATAAATATGGCTCTGAACGAAATGATAGTCTTTCAGTATTAAATGTGTACGCGTGCTTCCGAATGGATGTGTGTGGTTTGCAATTAGAATAAATAACAGATAAAAAAATAAATAAAAGAAATAACATTTCCAATAATTTCCCATGATAAATTACATAATATTTGCACCTTCCTTACTTGTGAATCTCACATCGGATTTCAAGTAGGCTACACCAAAGATCCTTGATTACTAGCAAGATAGAGCAACGTAATTCGTTACTATGGGAGCAAAACGGGACAGTTCCGGTCTGCATAAGTGGGAGTGTCACCTTACGTCACTAAATAAACTTTCTCTCTTAATAAGCAATAAGAACAGATAAACATAATTGTGTTCACAGTATTATTGTCTATAATCATTTATACAACAATTGGGTTCTATGGAACTATTTATTTGTTTCTGATTGGCCGAGAGACGTTCCATGAGTTGGAATATCCCTGGACATTTCAACTCGGACTCAGCACAGCTAATAATAAATCAATCCGCGATACAATGCGAAGATTTGACACCCAGCTCTCCACTATTTCAAGCAATGGGTTACTCCTTAGCAAACCATAACGAAACAGTGCTTCACCACATCTGTGGATTAAACCACACAGTCAACTCAATGTAAGTAAGATAAACGAGGATGCTAATTGTTCTCAGCATTGCCAGCATTGTGTATAATATGATTGTCACTTGGAGGAGACTTGTAGATAACTAACGTTAGCATAATTAGCTAACCGCTGCTAACGTGCTAGCATCGTCACGTCAGGCTGTGCACAGTAGTGTAACATTTATTCACTATACATTAATAAAGTTGACTGGTTCTGCAATGTGGACTATGTTTCCGTTTTTTTGCAGTACCATGTCCCTTACATGAAATGGCCCAGTGTCCTTGTAACATGCATGCAGCAAACCTAGATATGAATGTGATTTCAACATTTCTTTCAAGAAGACACGTAAACCACAAAGACCCGTAACGAGGGGTCTGGAATGTTGGTTACCTAGCAACCAAGACGCTGTCTACTGAAAAGGGAACTATTTTTTGATGCGTAAGAACGATGTCGAAATTAACATTTTTAAACAATAATGGGGTGTTTTCAGATTATTTAGTTTGTGGTAGAATTGTTGTATAAAAGCAATATAGCATGAGTGAGAGTGGGGTTGGTCATGGATATTCCCACGGCTGTTGTTGCCTGCGCCACTCGGCCTCCGGCCCATTGGGCTACGGCCGAACAACACCCGTGGGAATATCCATGACCAACCCCACTCTCACTCATGCTATATTGCTTAATTATACAACAATTGGGTTCTATGGAACTATTTATTTGTTTCTGATTGGCCGAGAGACAGTGAATCATTCTTTAGGACATGATATGAATAATTTAATTAGTCATGTGAACCGAGCTAGCTAGCTAGCTAACGCTAGCTTAAAATGCTATACAAGTGGATGGGAGTAGCTATGGCAATACAGATGCACTAACAAGTGACTAGTAGTTGAAGGACTTCGCTTAAACGTAATATACTGTTGCAAATTCACTTGAGTATAAACTATCCACTTTAACTAATGTCAGTAATGTTATTCAGCTAGTTGTCATTTCAAAGAAATTACACTTCTCCGTTTTAAAATGTTACCTTAGCTAAGAGGCTAGCTAGCATGCTAACAACCGGACAGTAACTGGCAGCAGCATGGTCTGATATTAAGTTATTTTATTACATATCCGAACGCTAAAAAAATTACACTTTTAGGCTTGAATGATCCCAAACACTTACAGATTATGACAACATTTTCCAAAAAAACCCTCAACAAATCCAGAAAGACATAATGACCAATTTATTGGTAAAATTCCACAAGTCTCCATTGACATTAGTGCAGCAAGGGTTTACTCTGGTCTGCATAAAGGGGGATTTTCCCCCCTCCCCCTTGCAATAATCGAACGCGGAAATTGTTGAATGTTTGCGCCTCTCGCTCCGCTTTAACCCTCTCTGGCTACACTAGTGAAATGTAATACAACGTTGCCACCTAGCGTCCAGATGTAGGCTATTTAACATTAACGTGACATTGCTTGTTTATTCTTTCGTCAACTCCATGCTTTTAGGAAAACAATCTTTATCATAGTTCCCTCTTCAATGAGCGATTACCAGCTCGTTTTTGTAACAGAGATAGCTGTTTATTGTCCCTAGGTTTACAGAAACACCTATTCATATTAATACGTAGCCTATGGAGTGCTGCTGACCACTGTTCTTTACATGGCCCAGAATGCCTTGCATGTCTTTACAACAAAACAACACAGTAAAACCTAAATGCCCGTAAACATATGCATTTGCATACTTGTAACATTTTTAATAATACTCTCCCATCATGATATTTAACAATAATGAAAAATGTAATTTGAATACCGTCAATGTGAAAACAACTCTATTATGTAAGCTATATATAGCTACTGTTCTCCTTGTTATTTCAGTTCGTAAGTCCATACCATCCCATGGCAGAGCAAGGATTTCATGATTAGGCAAGGTTGCCCAGAGACATTGTGGCTGCCCAGAAACATTGAGCATACTTGGAAGGCATTGTGATAGAAGATGAATGGTGCAAAGGTGAATGGTGAGAGTTACTAAATACCTGTGGGTGGTTTGCCAAATGATGGAAACTTTTGGAATGTTTTCTTTTTTTTTCTAGCTTATGCACCCTCACATTGGAGTCCCCAGTTCAAATACAAAATTTGGTATCGATATGTGACAGTGTTCCTGAGATATGGACGACTTCCTGTTTTGGAGCTTCGCCGTCGATTTCATTTGGCTGTGACGGGCAAACGCTTTCGAAAATCAAAAATCCTTCTGGTAACTTTTGTGAGGCTTGGTCCAAGGATAATGTACGTCAAGTTTCGTGGCGTTCGGACCAAATTTGTGACCTGTGAAAATGTAGTTTCGCTTTCTGTTCAATCCAATATGGCGGACAAACGACACGACCACCTGACATCATCTTCGTGACCAACTTACACCGGTACTGACCGGACGTTTTAAAGTTGGAACGGTGTCTCTGTCTCAAATGGCCTAGGCGCTAGGGCTGACAAAAAATTAGGGAGACGGGAAAAATAATAAAACTTAAGAAGAACAAATATAACCGCAAGCGGTGATTTACGGGGTCCGAGCAAAACATGAGGTAGCATAGCTTTTTAGTTTTACATATGCTTTGTTTGGGCCCAATTGTTCAAAAGAAACGTGATCGGATTTTAGTGACCGGATTTCGGCTAACGGATTGGATCAAATCTTGAAAAAAGCTTGTTCAAAGGGAAACAAGGATCCTGAAATTGGATTAGATCATATAATCTATTCTTGGTTTTGATCTGGATAAAACCTTCACTTTGTGGTTCAAAACTTTTGAGTTGGATTGGAATAAATTTGATGCATAAAATTAAGATTACCCTGTGCTATAACGTTATAGTGTGCTAACCTCCACAACCTAATAGTATTCTAACAATACCCTATTCTAGTGTGCTAACCTCCACAACCCAACAGTATTCTAACAGTAGTATTCTAGTGCGCTAATCTCCACAACTCAATAGTATTCTAACAATACTCTATTCTACAGGACTATGCATTTGTCATGGATAAGATGAAGGGTCTGATTATGGAAGGCAGTGTTTCCCGCAGAATGGAATTGTATTTGTGGTGGTAGGTGAAGGGGGGGGGGGGTGGGTTCTGTGTTGGAGTCAATAAGATGAACAGCCTATAATTATGCAGTTATACTTGCCTTGCACGACAAGTCCTGACAAGTAGCTGTAACGTTATAGTGTGCTAACCTACACAACCCAACAGTATTCTTAACAGTATTCTATTCTAGTATGCTAACCTCCACAACCCAACTGAAGGAACTGTAGGGGGCGATGTGGGTCGAGGTAGAGTGAGTGTGTGGCGAGCAGGCAGAGCCTCGGTCAGAAGGCTCAATGGTATGGAGTGATGACACGGAGATGGCAGGTTTGTATGTGTGCTGCATCAAAGAGGAAACAAACAGAAAATGGAGTAATCAGTGAAATGGGGTAAATCAGTACAGATCCCAACTCGCAAACAAACCAATTGACATTTGAACAATAAACTGAAATCATATAAGGTACAACTAAACAATACTTGACATCCCAAGTCAACCAACATCACCTAATCATCTCTCACATGGGACTCCAACACATCAAACCAACAAACAAAGACCTTAACTTTACACATGATGGCAGAGCTACTCTACAAACTGATAAACATCACAAAAGTCATAGTGAGGGTCATTAAAGTGATGACTTACGTTAACTCAAAGACGCACACAGAGCAGGACACACTGGAGTGCTGGGTTGAGATGAACAAAAGAGTGAACTGAGGGCGAGCAAACAATTTATCCTGGTCTGAGCCCCTGCTCCGGAGCTACAGGGTTTCCCAGCAGGTAAACTGGGTGTGGTTAGGTGGCAGAGCCAAACAATCCTGCAATTTCTCCACAGCACTTTCACCTCAAGCCCTCCTTACACTGACAGACTTTGGAAAGATTTGCAAAGATTTGGAAAAGATTTTTGAAAGACTACAGTCTCGGACCCTCTCACATCTAAAGACAAGTAGTAGAGTTTTAAGTCACAGACTATGATTTTGCAATGACTAGGGATCTTGCAGGGTCACTATTTACAAGACTGCAACACGATTCCTTTAAATTATTACCCATCGTGCAATAGATAAACAGGAACTGAAAATTATAGCCTACTAAACTCAAAGTCGTATTTTCGTGTTTCTGCAGCATTGTTTCATGCGTGACATCCTTAACCGATACAGAGTTGTTCTGTCAAGTGGAAGAGCCAACTAAATATGTATAAGAAATGACAAATATTATAAGAATAACAAATAATTATAGGCTACAGCTGTGTCGGAGTCAATAAGATAAACAGCCTATAATTATACAGTTATACTTGCCTTGCACTACAAGTCCATATTGACAAGTAGCTGTAATGTTATAGTGCGTTAACCTCCACAACCCAACAGCATTCTATTGTAGTATGCGAACATCCACAACCCAACAGCATTCAAACACTAATGCTTCAAGTGTGATTTGAACTCTCAACCTAAGAATCACCAGTACAAGGCATTATCACACTGAGCCACTGTCAGTCCTACATGTTGGCCAGTCACATTCACATGGTGGAAATGTGTATTGGTAAACACACAACAAAAAAAACTCCAAGCATACATTTGACAATAAAATGAAGGGCTTCCCTAAAAGAGTACACCTGAAAACTTTTTGAAATTCTGGGGCAATTAGACATTTGTAGAGATGAACACTAATGGATAAAATATAAATATGATAGACGTAATGATGAAGGAAAAATAGTAAACAAAGAAGTTCCCCTAAATGTAATTGATTCTTGTTAACTGATGAGTGTGAATGTTGATTGGCTGATGTCATTAAGGTGCTGTTCAATGGTGTGAATCTTAAATGACAAATCCTAAAGCTCTAACAGGGATTCGAACTCTCAACCTGAGAAACACCAGTACAAGGCATTATCCCACTGAGCCACTAACAATCATACACATTGGGAAGTCACATTCACATGGTGAAAATGTGTGTTGGTAAACACACAAGAAAAACTCCAAGCATACTTTTGACAATAAAATGAAGGGCTTTCCTGAAAGAGTACACCTGAAATCTTTTTGAAATTCTGGGGCAATTAGACATTTGTAGAGAAGAACACTAATGGATGAAATATAAATATGATAGACTTAATGATGAAGGAAAAATAGTAAACAAAGAAGTTCCCCTAAATGTCAGAGTGTCTCAGCATTCTGATTCTTGGCAACTTATGACTGTGTATGTTGATTGCCTGATGTCATTCAGATGCTGTTTAATGGTGTTAATCTTCAATAACCAATAGTATTTGAGCTAGAGCCTAAAGCACTACCAGGGATTTGAACTCTCAACCTAACAAACACCAGCACTAGGCATTACCCCACTGACAATCCTAAATATTTGGCAGTCACATTCACATGGTGAAAATGTGTGTTGGCAAACACACAAAATCAAGAAAATTCCTAAAATACATTTGACAATAGAATTAAGGGCTTTATAAAAAAAGAGTACAGATCTGAAAATGTGCACTGTTAATGGTATCCACATAATGATGGTTGTATGGTTGTTCTCCAAGGGAAAAAAAAAGACTCATATAGGAATATAGGTGATATAGGAGAAATGGGCTGAGTGGTCGAACTTTATTGGTCTATATCTCTGAAATGGAACAACATATCCAAATTCTTTTGATAACTTTTGTGAGGCTTTGTCTAAACATTGTCTGTGAGAATTTTGGTGAAGATTTGATAATTTTTGAAGCCTGTGAAACTTTTTATGATGTTTGGCTTTTCTCTGAAATTGTGGCAAAAGTAAACATTTTTAGAGCATAAGACCAGGGTGAAAAAGATGCATCTAAATGTAGAGATTAATATGATGAAAGAATTTTGAGTCTAGGTCAATCTGGTAAGGAGAAATAAGCATTTTTGACAAGAGCGCCACCTTTGGGTGCAGTACCCCAAATTTTGGGTTATGGGTAGTGGGGGTACTGGTAACAATACTTGGAAATGTGAAGTTTCTAGGACTTACGGTTTATAGGAATATAGGTGATCTAGGAAAAATGGCCTAAGTGGTCTAACTTTATTGGCCTATATCTCTGAAATGGAACAAAATATCAAAATTCTGAACGATAACTGTTGTGAGGCTTGGTCTAAACATTGTCTGTGAGAATTTTGGTGAAGATTTGATTATTTTTGAAGAGTGTGAAACTTTTTATAATGTTTGGCTTTTCCATGAAATTGTGTCAAAAGTAAACATTTTTAGACCATAAGACCAGGGTGAAAAAGATGCATCTAAATGTAGAGATTAATATTATGAAAGAATTTTGAGTCTAAGTCAATCTGGTAAGGAGAAAGTAGCATAATTAACTTTTTTTCCCCAACAGCGCCACCTTTGGGTGCAGTACCCCAAATTTTGGGTTATGGGCAGAGGGGGGTACCGGTAACCATACCTGAAAATTTGAAGAGTTTTGGAGTTACGGTTTAGGCTGCAGTATGACTTTTACAGAATTTTGGCCAAAAATGAACGGTACAGAAACAATAGGGGTGGACGCAGAGTTGTATGCATTAAGGGGAGACACGGCAGGTGAAAACATTGTGTTTTCATGCACTGGTCAATTTCTGGATTTTTGAATTTCAAATGTAAAAGTAAATTTTCTTCCAAATTGCAGATAGCCATCATCAGAATTTCTCGACTATAATGAGTTAATAATATTATGTTTATTTTACATCAGCTTTGTGATGTCAGCTCCTAACCTCCTGAGGGTGGGAAGTCCGGAATATGTGTTTGTGGAGGCCCAAGACTACAAGAATCAAGATCCACTACAAGTCAAAATTGTGGTCAGCAAATTCCCCAGCAAGGATGTCATTGTGGAGAAAACTGTGACACTTACAAAACCAGGCAACTTTAGGAAAATCGAACAAATCATTGTAAGAACACTGTGTGACATCTCACTGATTCTCTTTGTGTGTGTGTGTGTGTTGCATAAGTTTACTGTAATACAAGCAGGAAATCATAAGCAAATCATTTCATTCATCAAGTCATTTTAATGTATTTTTTTCTATGTTTGAATTTTGTTTTGTTTCATACTGGTGTTTAATTTCATGACAATATTTTCTTCAGATTCCCCCCACAGACTTTGTCAATGTTGAAAAAGAATTTGTATATCTGCAAGCTTTTTTCCCAAACCATGTGCTGGAGAAAGTGATTCTCCTGTCTTTCCAAAGTGGATACATATTTCTACAAACTGACAAAACCATATACACGCCTTCATCCACAGGTGAGATATTATCAGGGCCCGCTGTAGCTGTGGGCTTCCTGTGTATTTTTTCAATTATATTATGAATAAATATGGCAGTCTCATCTAGTTTCAATATCACAAACAGACTGCTATTTAAAAGTCAGGTGGACTGTGAAGTAATGCAGAAAAGATATCCGCACACTGCCTCATAAGCTCCTAGTTTCAGTCATCATCACCTGACATTTTTTTGTCAGGTGACCTACTATTAAACTGGGAGCTTAAAACCTGATGAAGCAGTGTCCCTTCCACGGCACACCTCCCCTCAACATTCTAAATCAATTATATGCACCATATAATAATAAATGTAATATACAATATATATATATATATATAAAATAGATGTAATATACACCATTTGAAAGCTTGGACTTTTGGGAATCCATACTTGACAACATTTATCATGTACAATCTATATGGTGCTTATTGTCAGATAAATCTTACTATGTCTCAGTTAATTTGTATTAAAATGGACCTGCTCCCCCTCATCCGCCTTTGGTGCTTCCCTATCTTAGCTGCAGTGTGTATCTTTAGCTAGCATTTTGCAAGTACATGCAGCATATTAGATACTGAAATATTCACAGGAGATTGAATATTCATGTTGTTTTATCCAATATTAGTTGTGCATACCATGTCCATCTTATACACACCCATTGAACCAACAAAGAAAATGCAAAAATAGAGAGTTTTGTGTAATTATTCCATATTTTGTGTAGTCATTCTATATCAGAACCTCTGACATCCAATCCATATAGTCTAAAAGAAACCTTTATTGTCAGTATGCATTTTGGGTTACCAAAAGTCCTACGGGGAGTTTCCATAGGGCATTTTTCCATGAGTCCAATTTGGAATATGGTGTACCACCATAAACCAGACAGCTCTTGCCTAATGTGAAATGCTGAGGATTTAACTGTTTGGCAGTGTTATCTTGTTCTAACTTTTATGTGACTTGCAATAGATAGCTTTTTTTGTGTTAGCTGGCTAATGCTGACATCACAAAGCTTACCAGTCTGCTAGAAAGCTAATGCTACGAGTAAGTTTAAAGGTGCACTACACAGATTTAGCTATTTTTGGCTAGAGCTCCCTCTAGAGTCGCATTATATTTATATTTCACTCTTCTTGTGACTTGTCCACCCTGTGCACAATGAAAATGCTTTTGTTATGGTGGTGTAGGATTAACAACAGGCAAAAACTATTTCCAAAAAGCTACTGACAAGGTAATGTTTGACGATTCTCGCAAGATTTGTCAGGCTGCCTTTCTTGAAGTTGCATGGGTGGTTTTCTAGGTAGCGGCTCGCTAACATATTATTTCCAGTGCTATGATTGTTTTTGAGGTAGACTTTGTCATACATGGAGAATATGCACTTGGAAATTAGGTATGAAGTTATTTTCATGTTTGAAGCTCTATAAAATAGATATTTTCATTTATTTTAGACATGCAACCTAGTTGGTAAGGAATTACTAAACCAGTAGTATTATATAAATGAATTAAAAACTTCTGATGGAATTCATTGTGAAGATATTGTGGTCAAAGCATACTTTCATTTTTCATAAATGCAATTTTCAGCAAGTCATAGCTTGAGAAATATTCAACTGTAGGGCAATTATTTCAGAAGCTGAAGACAATTAACATCTACAAACAACAAAGCTACTGACAAGGTAATGTTAGAATACTCCCTGACACTATGATGTCAAGAATCTAGCATGAATCGTTCAAAAGTAATGACCGAAGGAACTTAGTCATTTTAAAAAACTTCAGTACTCATGAGCCTGTTTTTTAAGCATCCATATCTCAGACAATAAAGTGGATACAAGCTTAAAATTCTGCACATTATTTGCTGGGTATAATAATATTATTGACCTAAAGTTTGAAGCAAATCCAAGATGGTCCGGCGGGAATTTTTTCTAAAATCTGTTGATTTGGCACAGAATGACCCAAAATATATACATATTTTCACGGTCAAATATTTTTTTGAAAACATGCTCAACCAAACGGTTGATAAGTCAGTTTATGGTAAAAGTCAGGGCCGTATATACATGTAATACTAGAAAACATGACAATGTTTATGAATTAATCATATTAACCATACTGTTTTCAAATGTATACTGCTACTTATTAGGCTTATTAGCTATGCAATTCAATGCAATTCAATACACTTTGGTCTGTATCATGAAGGAGAAACTGATTCAACTATATAAACCATATATTTTCTGAAAGCTTAGACCCTCAGGATGTAATCTAACATGACATGAAACATGTCCCGCCCTCCTCAATAGTATGCTGCCCATGCATAATATATTGGGTAATAGTGTATATGGCTAATGCCATTTTGGGCTATCATGTCATGAGAAGGGTGACAAATTATTTCAGTAAAACACAATAATCTCACACCAAAGTCAGATAACTGACTTTTGCCATAAACTGGCACCGCAACCGTTTGGTAGAGGTTCATAGAAATTGAATGGGAGTGTCTTTTGAAAACAAAATCACAGATTTGTCATACTACAGTCTAATAGAGCAAGATAAAACAAAAAAATATTTTTTTCATAATTTTTATCATGGTGTGCCAGTTAAAGGGTTAAAGATCAGCCATTTCTTTTTGCAACAATCATTTACAACATTAATGATGAAAAACTTTTGAACAGTAGTTCAAACATTGTGTTTTACACCTTCTGTAACATGTACAAAACATGTTTGATACCCTCTATGGGCCATTAAAAGTTGTAGAAAACATAATTGGGGACCTACACTTTGACCTACAACTCAACATTATTCAGAGCAAATTCTGAATCTTTCAGTCATCAAAATAACATTAAAAAACGTGTCCTACACATTAGTTTCCTGTTTTGGATTCTATTGCTCCTGTGACACATCATGAGTGAGAGTTTGATATTTGAAAGCTATTCCTCGTAAATATTTACTCAACACAACTACATTTGTGAATTGTGAACATTACACATTTTAACCCATTGACACCTTTCTTTTCCCATGTTTGTCTTTAGTTTATTATCGGATCTTTGCCCTCACTCCAGATTTGAAGCCAACAGAAACTTCTGTGCAAGTGGATATTATGGTTAGTGTTCAGTTGGACACTGCATTTATGTATGTCTGTATGGTAACTACACACAATTACCAACAACGTAGTTGGTGAAACACTTACCAACTGTCCCCCTAGCGGGTTCGCTAGCTATGCTGTTGGTGCTTCGTTTTATGTGTAGGGACCATGAGCAAGCTACTAATGAGGTTTGGTGAAACAACATGAAATTGCAAGTATTTGGGGAGTTCATCATCTACAGTATATAGTATCATTAAAAATATTCAGAGAATCCAGAGAAATCTTTGCAAACTAGGAATAGAGCTGAACAGCACTGGGAGCACTGACCATTAGCTGCAGCTACTCCAGTTCGATAGCACGGATTAGGGTCGTGTTGTAGTAGTCCATAATATGGAGGGGTATTTGGGGGAAAAAAATTCACAATTCCCTTCAATTTAGAAATGACCCTATGGGCCCACAAAGGGGAAAGGCAAAGTACTATGGGATGCACAACCCCAACACAGAAAAAGTTGGGACATGAGTAAAATGCAAATTAAATGTGATCATCTGCAAATCTCATGAACCCATATTTAGCTGCAAAAAGGACATAGACAATGTATCAAATTATATAATTTCCTGGTAAATATATGTTCATTTTGAATTTGATTGGTTAAAGTTGTGATTTGTATATGAAGAGTTCAGATGCAAATGTTTCTACATACCAGCTATGTCAAAAATGAGATAACAATGGTGAGTGAATGCTCTCCACATAGTATAGATTAATCAAATAAAATTAGCTTCAAAGCAAATACCACTCTCTTCCTGGTCTGAAATATTGATTTGTTGGCAAAAATCTATAGGTACCAGATATAAAATGCTCATTTAAAAGAAGAGTGGTCAGACTGATTTAGAGGGTTTTGCATCTAAACTCTTCATAAACTGTACATCTAACAATGGGGCCCAGGTTGAAAAATGAATTGATTTTCATTAATGAATTACATGAATGTATTTAAAGCTCACTAACTGACAGATTTATTCACTAAGAAAATTATCACTTATTTTCCTAGAATCAAGATGGAATTTTAATGTCTCAAGAATCCATAACCCTCAAAGATGCAAAGGGAATGTTAAGTCGATCCTACCCTATTCCAGAACTTGTCAGGTCTGTACTGAATTTATAATAGCAATTTTAATACATTTATATGTTACATATCCATTCCAACGTACAAACTGCCAGCTTAAAATATAATATGAAACATGAATACACTTGTTACGGTCCAGGCTCGTGTGGGCAGCAAACATGAAATGGAGGCCAACAAATGCAATTTCAATACTTACTTATTTCAATACTTAAGTTTAAGTTTAAGCGTGTGTGCAAATGAGTGGATTTTGAGTGTCTGCATGTGTATAAATATGGTGAATGAAATTCTCGGTGTGTGTGCGTGAGTGCAAGACTCAGAATCCCAACCGAGTGAGGCTGATCTTCAGGCTTATATAGACCACGCCCACTCCAGGTCCAATCAGTCAATTAACAACCCCACAGTTGATGCATAGGCCTCTACACAGACAGCAGGGGGAGCAGGGTCGTCACACACTACACACCATAAATGCACATTGGTACATCCAAACTGACTCTACAATCTTTCTGATTGCAGTTTTGGGACCTGGTCTCTCGTGGCAAGATTCAGTAACACCCCACAGAAAACCTTCACTGCACAGTTTGAGCTTAAAGAATATGGTGAGTGAGAATTCGATGGAGATTGTTTTGGAGATTGGAAGACGGCCACAGTGGCAGAAAATAGTAATGCTTACACATTTAACCTTTTTCTTACTTTCTTCTTTATTTTAATTCCCTTTCTTTGTCTCACTTTATCTCAGTTCTGCCCAGCTTTGAGATCATATTGACGCCAAGGAAAACGTTTTACTATGTGAATGATGATAACCTGGAGATCGATATAAAAGCTCGGTGAGAATGATGTGCTTGTAGAGATGTGGATACATTGATTAGAAATCATTGTATGTTTCAGTTGAACAGAAGGGAGGGGGAGGGAGGGGCGAGCTAGCTCTCTGTTTTGTTTGAACGTCAACAGAAATGGCGTTACCCAACATCGTTCAGAGAACCTTTATGTGCCTTCACACCAGATAGTTGTGTTTAACCAGTTGGTTCATGGGTGTGTATTTTTGGAAGGTAGTGCCTTGAAATTGCAAAGAGGAGACATTATCTACGTTATCTGTGTCTTAAGTAGAGAAATGTGTTTAGAGATTTGTAAATCAATGTGTGTACTGTTTTGCAAAAAGTGTGATATCATTAATTGTAGGGTCTTTTTGACTGTATAGTGTTTAAACAATTATAAAAAAAATGTTTTTGAACTCATATGCAAAACTTCACTGTGGTCTCATAATCAGTGGCAAAACTACTGTTCTACAGTTATTTACTTAAGCAATACACCCCAAGAGGCCGTAGGTTACACTGAATTTAGAACAGCTTGGGGGCATTGTTATGCACAACGCGCTAGTGGATAATTTCACTATTGACTGACACAATGTTACAATCGAAAACAAAAGCAACACTTACCCCAACAATGTTCAAATGACTAAATAGAAATCCTAAAGGATATTTATCCTGCATAGAAGTTGTTTGGGATTGGTTGGTAAGGACTGATTGCATCTTGTGACGGTGTGACTTCAGCTGTGCTTTATATGCACCTTTTGCTATAGACCAAGTTTTTCTTGGTCAGTGGTGTTATGATTTTTTAGAGGGTGTAAGAAAATGCCAGAGCAAACACGGTGTTGTTAAGAGCCGGGGGCAACGTTTAATAAAAGTGGAGGGAATGGCAAAAAAGAAAATCGCGGACTGGGTGTACGATTTGAATAAGATGTGTCATGCTTTCACACTCCACGTTGCACAGGGTGCACAATATGGCCCTGTGTGTTAACTGCTACTTTCAGTCATTAAGAATTGACATTATTGACTTAATTGCTTTCCACCTTGGATATATTCTTGAATTACTGCTACTCCAAAATATTTGATTTAGCTTAACTTGATTGAATAACTAATTAATTGTGGTAATTCATTTCCTGAATTACTTTTGAGTTCATTCTAGTTATCCTGGTTTACACTGTGTTTCACTCCACTAAGGTATTTGTATGGCAAAGAAGTGACAGGAATGGCTTTTGTGATGTTTGGAGTATTGATCGATGGTCAAAAGAGGAGCCTACCACATTCACTTCAGAGAGTAAAGGTATACATTTTCTATGAAGTTATAAGTAAATGCAGACACACACACACACACACACATACAAACAACCACATAGAGAGTCATACACACATAAACATAAACACATAGTGAGTCTTTGAAACAATTCAAATATCATATAAATACAATTTTAACATGACGTGTTTGCTGAAAGGTCACAGGTGGGGCGGGCAGCGCTACTCTACGGAAAGAGCACATTACCAGTGTTTTCCCTAAGGTGGATGACATTGTCCATTCTTCGATATACGTGCAAGTCAGTGTGTTGACAGAAACAGGTATGTATTGTCTATGGAAAAGAAAAGAAAATAATAGATCAATTAGTTCAATAGATCAATTTCATCCAGAACAGCAGGGACGTGCACAGGAATTTTGAGGGGCAGTTGCTCTGACCTGAAAAAAGGGCACCCCCCCCCCCCCAAAAAAAAAACAAAAAAACTCACGGGCTATATGCAGGACTGAGAATAACAGCGTCTTTTTCAAAATATATATACACAAAGAAGTAAAACACTGAAATACAGCACTCAATCACCTTAACTCAAGGCAAGAGCTTTGAAATGACCTCTAAAATAGCCTATGTTTTTTTAGATTACAATGATTTAGCATGCAGCTCTTTAACCCTGTACTTTCTAGCATGATCCTCTCATCTCATATTTGGTGATCATCACTTAGGCCTGCCTTAGGCCTCTGTGCCTCCTCCTTGTCCACATTTTCCTCACATAGTCTGGAGGCTTGTGACTGCTCCTCATCTTAAATGTAATGTAATTATGAAACATTGCCATTAGTAGGCTAAAATATGAGTCTGATTAATTAATCAATTTGTCTACACTGTGTCATGTCATCTTTATCACAGTGCAAAGTCTCTGTCTCACCTGCTGGTTGGCTTTTTCCCAGCCAACCCTGCAGTGATTGCTGCCTCCCTGAATTGTCTCTCCCTCTCCTGAATCTGACTCTTTTCAGTGGGAATCTTGGCTTCAAACAATACCCAAAATACTAGTTATAGGATTTAGGCATTTAAGGCTGTATTTTGGGTCACCAGCGCATGGCTTAATACTCGTTATTCACCCGCGCAAAGTTGAATTCGGTATTTTGCACGTTTATTTTTTAAGCATTGCGCCCAGGGGTGTGGCAATTAACAACCTAGGGAGGGGCCTAGCGCGTTGTCTAAAAATCGCTATCATACACCACCTAAACCTGGTCAGAAGTCAATGGCGAGTTGTTCATATGCTATTTTAAGAGCGCATGTCACCAGTCATATTGGCAGGTGCACACCATCCTTTTATCATTCATGAACGCACACCAGCGCACGTCCATGCAAAGCATTACAAATTGCACGATTACAATGGGAAACATAATTAGAACAAAGATATTACGAAATACTGTACATATCATGAGTAGTTATTCACCATCATTTGCAAATTGGTAATGACGGTTAAAAGTGATTAGGGGAGAGGCGAGAGACACGTATGGAGCACAGCTGAAGACGCACTGTCACGAGATATAAGCAACTCCTCTGCAGGATAAATGTTGTTTTATTCAGTCATTTGAGCAATATTAGGGTAAGTGTCGCTCTATCCAGCCTATGTTTTCGGTGGTAACCCATTGTCAGTCAATAGTGAAAGTAACTGCATATAACTGTCTTGTCGTTGACTGACTCCTTGGTGAAGTTAGTTTCACTTTGCCAATGAGTTGAAATAGACGAGTGCAAATCCGTGAAGGCTATGCTAGGTTTAATAGTAAAGCATGGTTTAAGAATGACTATTCTATACGGTCTCGCAAGCAGCCTCCTTCAAATGCGCCTTTGAATGCCAAAATACCGATGCATTTATTTGAGATATCGTAGCGTTGCGCCCGTTAAAGGAATAACAGATGTCATTCTCATTGGTTTAAAATGATGTTACGCCCCACACACACCCATATGACTGATTAAAAGACCTAGGAACACCTTGTTACGCCATGCGCTCTACTTTTGATAGCCAAACCCCTCCCAATGTGAACTGGACATCCTACTAAATTTGAATAGACTTTTGACGAGTGACGATGCACTTTAGAATGTCATGATAGGGCCCTTAACCATTTTGAATAAAATAATTAATGTGATGCATTACTTCCATCATTCATTCTTCTTGCTAAAACGAAATGTGAGAAACTATCAGCAGACATGTTTGCCTAATAAAATAGTAGCCTATAGGCTATGTGATTACGGGCTGCTTGTCTGCAAGCTATCTGTCTGATTATTTAGGCTAAACGTGACAAACTCAGCCTGGATTTATGAATATTTTAATTAATTTCATAAAACTTGATGATGATGATGATGATCGTTCGAGTTTGCCCTTCCCCTACTGACTTTCATTTTCGATGCTTTTAGGCTTTGCTATTTTTTTTTTATCTAGGCCTACGTAAAATTCTGCATCCATTGTACGATTTCCCCCCTTGGAAGGGCAACATGAGTCAAGAAGGGCATATGGGCAGTTGGGGCAACCTGAGCAACCCCCCTGTGCACGTTCCTGCAGAACAGAACAACATAATAGAATACAACTAGAAATGGAATTCCCAGGAATTACCAGTTCATGAAAATGCAAAAGTTGTGATGTAAAATATCATGTATAGTTAAAATTAGGGCTGTCAATCGATTAAAAAAATGAATCTAATTAATTACATACTCTGTGATTAATTAATCTAAATTAATCTCATATATATATTTTTTGCTGAGAAAGTATTTTAAATATTTAAATTCAAATGAATCATTGAATAATCAGCATTAGTGACATTAAAGTTCAAAAACTCTTTTATTATTATTTTCACTGTTCAAATAATGGCCATAATAATCTATGATAAATAAAAAAAATATGGAAATAAAATATGGAAATAAATTCAAAAGTGCTTCGGGAGGAAGTTTTTTTCACATACAAGGCATTTCAGGCCACAGATATAACCTAGGGGACACAATGAAAATAAATGAACACTCCCCTCAATGTCAACACTATTTCTTTCCATTGATGTGCGACTTTAGAGTTGACAAACTCCGGTGATATGCAAATTCCTTGCTGCAGACATTGCAGAGGACCTTTTAATTTTAATCAGCACCATCAGGCCGTCAACACCATCAGGCCGTTTTTTAAAAGTAAATGTTCCAATCAATGATCTAGGCAGCACATTTTCTTCTCTAGGCAGCACATTTTCTTCTCTCTCCTTCATTTTACAGTAATGGTTACTAACTAGAACGGCTCAGGGTCAAAGATAATACGGAATCGATTAATCTGCGTTATTTTTTTTAATCAGTTATTTTTTCTCAAATTAATTAATCGAAATTAATCAGTTATTTTGACAGCCCTAGTTAAAATAGATAATACGGAGATGGTTACTACGGTGATGCCAGGATAGACATGGTGGTTGCATAGCTTAATAAAAGTTGATAGTTTAAAAGTAGACCGTTTAAAAGTTGAATGTAGATAGTTTAAAAGTTGTTGATAGACAGCTAGTTTAATAGATAGATAGCTTAATGATAGTTTAAAAGTAGACCGTTTAAAAGTTGAATGTAGATAGTTTACAAGTTGTTAATAGACAGCTAGTTTAATAGATAGATAGTTTAATGATAGTTTAAAAGTAGACCGTTTAAAAGTTGAATGTAGATAGTTTACAAGTTGTTAATAGACAGCTAGTTTAATAGATAGATCAGCGGTCCCCAACCACCGGGCCGCAGGACATTCCTAATCGGGCCGTAGCCTACGACATAAGTTTAAAAAAAAATGCATGCAAACTAAACTAAATTTAATTTGCAATAATGTCACATTTTTACATGGCATAGGCCTATATGCAGTTGTTTGATTGCACGCATGTTTGCATTTTGCAAGGTCTATTTTCTTACGTCTGTCTGTCCCGCCTTCAACACGTTTACATACAGTATTGCCTTGAGCCTCAGGTCAGCTCACTTCACTTGATCAGTTCTTGGCGAACGGTAGTGTCACACGAAGTTAGCTAAACTGCTAGAATGAGCAACAAAAAAACAAGCATCTTTAGCAGGTCACTGGCCAGAGTGTTTGAGTTGCGAGAGCCGCTGCAGAGATTTCTTACAGAAAAAAAAGTCACCGTTAGCTGCACATTTTAGTTATGAGGACTGGATGTCAAAACTCGCTTACCTGTGTGACATATTCGGGTTGCTTAATGACCTCAACCTGTCACTCCAGGGGAGAATGACGACTGTCTTTAAACTGGCAGATAAAGTCGCTGCATTTAAAGCCAAGCTTGATTTGTGGGGACGACGAGTGGACCGGGGTGTATTTGATATGTTCCAAACAGTAGTGGGGGTTTTGGGAGAGACTGAGGCAGGGCCCTTTCTCCAACCCATTTGTCAATATCCCGAATAGTCCTAACTTGTCAGCGCAGGAGGAAGAGCAGTTGATCGAAATTGCAAATGACGGTGGTCTTAAGAGTGTGTATAAGGAAACCCCTCTGGCAGGTTTTTGGATCAAAACCAAAGCAGAATATCCCGAGATAGCCGTAAAAGCTGAAAACGTTTCCCACCATGATATCTATGCGAGGCGGGTTTTCGGCAATGACTGCAACTAAGACCAAATTGCGCAATCGACTGGACATTTCAAACACACTGAGGGTGTCACTGTCTTCCATCACCCCCAGATGGAAGCTTCTTGTTGCAGGGCTCCCACTGATTATATTCGTAATGCACGTTTTTGTTCCCATATGTTGTTATGCATGTTCACACTTACAGATGTAGCTTCAAGTTGTTCAATATTCATAGTTCATATTGTTCAATTTTCACTTCTTCAAGTTCACGTTTTTCACAAGAGATCGTTACCTTCACTGTTCATACATAACTGGAGCTAGTTCTTTTCAAGTAATGCATGCACAACACATATGGAACATGGAACCCCGAACAGCCCCCCGCCGGTCCGCAGGAAAAAAAAAATAGGAATCAAACCGGTTCATTGTACATAAAAGGTTGGGGACCCCGAGATAGATAGTTTAAAAGTAGACCGTTTAAAAGTTGAATGTAAATAGTTTAAAAGTTGTTGACAGACTGAAAGTTTAATAGATAGATCAGCGTGTCCCCAACCACCGGGCAGCAGGACATTCCTAATCGGGTCAGTAGCCTACTTACATAAGTTTAAAAAAATGCATGCAAACTAAACTAAATTTAATTTGCAATAATGTCACATTTTACATGGCATAGGCCTATATGCAGTTGTTTGATTGCACGATGTTTGCATTTTGCAAGGTCTATTTTCTTACGCCTGTCTGTCCGCCTTCAACACGTTACATACAGTATTGCCTTGAGCCTCAGGTCAGCTCACTTCACTTGATCAGTTCTTGGCTTAACGGTAGTGTCACACGGTTAGCTAAACTGCTAGAATGAGCAACAAAAAACAAGCATCTTTAGCAGGTCACTGGCCAGAGTGTTTGAGTTAGTAGAGTCGCTGCAGAGATTTCTACAGAAAAAAAAAAGTCACCGTTAGCTGCACATTTTAGTTATGAGGACTGGATGTCAAAACTCAAGCTTACCTGTGTGACATATTGGTTGCTTAATGACCTCAACCTGTCACTCCAGGGGAGAATGGCCACTGTCTTTAAACTGGCAGATAAAGTCGCTGCATTTAAAGCCAAGCTTGATTTGTGGGGACGCAATGACAGTGGACCGGGGTGTATTTGATATGTTCCAAACAGTAGTGGGGGTTTTGGGAGAGACTGAGGCAGGGCCCTTTCTCCAACCCATTTGTCAATATCCCTAATAGTCCTAACTTGTCAGCGCAGGAGGAAGAGCAGTTGATCGAAATTGCAAATGACGGTGGTCTTAAGAGTGTGTATAAGGAAACCCCTCTGGCAGGTTTTGGATCAAAACCAAAGCAGAATATCGAGATAGCCGTAGAAAAGCTGAAAACGCTTCCCACCACGTGATCTATGCGAGGCGGGTTTTCGCAATGACTGCAACTAAGACCAAATTGCGCAATCGACTGGACATTTCAAACACACTGAGGGTGTCACTGTCTTCCATCACCCCAGATGGAAGCTTTTGTTGCAGGGCTCCCACTGATTATATTAAGAATGCACGCTTTTTGTTTCCCATATGTTGTTATGCATGTTCACACTTACAGATGTAGCTTCAAGTTGTTCAATATTCATAGTTCATATTGTTCAATTTTCACTTCTTCAAGTTCACGTTTTTCACAAGAGATCGTTACCTTCACTGTTCATACATAACTGGAGCTAGTTCTTTTCAAGTAATGCATGCACAACACATATGGAACATGGAACCCCGAACAGCCCCCCCCTCCGGTCCGTGAAAAAAAAATAGGAATCAAACCGGTTCATTGTACATAAAAGGTTGGGGACCCCCGAGATAGATAGTTTAAAAGTAGACCGTTTAAAAGTTGAATGTAAATAGTTTAAAAGTTGTTGACAGACTGAAAGTTTAATGAATGTTGATATTCAAATAGTTTAATGGCTGTGTATAGGTACGATGATAACTGAAAGTTGGAATGGCTCGGAATGTTTGCTAGCAGTTATGCTAACAATTTTAACTGTGCTAACAATGCTAACTATGCTAAACATGTTACTTAGCTAACTTAGCTTATGTTTACTAGCAGTTTTGCTAAAAATGTAAACAATGCTAACTATGCTAACCATACTAATTAGCTAACTTAGCAAATGTTTTCTAGCAGTTTCGCTAAAAATGCTAACTATGCTAACACTGTTAACTATGCTAACTATGTTAACCATGCTACTTAGTTAATGTTTTCTAGCAGTTTTGCTGAAAATGCTAACTATGTTAACAATGTTAACTATGTTAACCATGCTACTTAGTTAATGTTTTCTAGCAGTTTTGCTAAAAATGTTAATTATGTTAACATGCTAACTATGCTAACATGCTAACTAGCTACAGTGGGTAGGAGTCATAGTTGATGACAAGTGACAGTTACAATTGCTGAACAGATAAAAAGTTCAGTAGTTTAAAGGGTTAAATTGTTTAACAGTGAATTATTGTAGTGAGGACTTTTATTTTGAAACAGTTTTTGGCAGAGGAAGCAGTTGAACAGGATGTGTAGTCTTAAGAGAGCCAGTTTGTATGCTTAAAGCCTGACACTGGCAGATGCTGCAGGTGGCCTGGCCACCTGGCATAGGATTCTAATTGCCTAATGGCCGTATTGTGATGTCATAATCCCAATGTTAAATCAATGAGGAAATTTGAATAGTTTTTAATTAATAGTTTAAAAAGTATAAAAGTTACAAAATTAAAAAATACATAGCCCAAATGTCCTAAGTAAGACCTACAAACAAAGTTTGAATGAAGTTTCTACATTTAACGGTTGAAGCTGCATTAAACGTGTTAGAAGAAGAAGAATAAGAAGCCTAGGAAGAACAGTACAGTGCATTTTCATGCACTGTAATAAAAAGCCTAGGAAGAACAGTACAGACTGTAATAAGAAACCTAGGAAGAACAGTACAGTGCATTTTCATGCACTGTAATAAGATTAGTAAAACAGAATAAGCATGAATGCATATTATGCCCATAATTGTATGTATCAGTTTTTAGACAGGTCATCGGATGATTTTATGTTGTTTCCTACTATAGGCTCAGAATATTGCAGAAGTGCAACAAAACGACATACCCCATTATGATCGTAATTAGTTGTAATAAGATTGGGGGTGATCTATGGTCTTTTGGGCCCCCACCGTCGACTTCACGGCAGTACTGCCTGAAAGATGCTAGGGTTAGGCAAGGGTTAATGTTAGGGTTAGGTGCTTGAGGTGGCAGTGGCCGCAGTGCTTTGAAGTCAACAACCCAAAAGACCATCTGTGTTTGTGTGTAACAACGTCTGTGTCACAATTTGTGTCTAACAATGTCTGTGTTCATTTTCAAAGGAAGTGAAATGGTGGAGGCAGAAAAAAGAGGCATTATGATCGTCAAGTCTCCTTACACCATTAATTACAAAAGGACCCCAACATACTTCAAGCCAGGGATGCCCTTCAGTGTAATTGTAAGTCTGCCCTAGTGGTTCAAAACGTAGTGTCAAGTTGTGGCCAAAGGTTTCGGCAATGACGCAAAGTGTGTAGAGTAATCAGATGTATATTACCAGGAATTCATTGCAAAACAAGCTAAAATAACTTGCTTTTTCAAAAATAAAAAAAATATTTTTTGGTTTAAAATGTAAATATTGTTGTCCATGTCCCTCTTCATATTGTGATCTGGGAACGAGCTGGCCATGCATAGATGCCACATACATACATTTAAAAACAAAATGTCAAACCATCCACTACTCTCACCAATTTAGAACATCCTCACTAATGGGAGGACCCTGAAGAACATCAGCAACAATTGCTGTGCTCTTTGTGCATGTGTTTGCCCTCACAGGTCTACGTAAGCACACCTGATGCATCCCCTGCAGGGGGGATTAAAGTGGCTTTCAAATGGAATGAGATGAAGGAAGTGGTGACAACACAAAATAACGGCATCGCTGAACATGCCATAAACACGGAAGCTAACTGGCAATCACTGCAAATTACGGTACCCCTCTATTGTCATGACTAACAGCATAGTAGGTCTACTAGAACTGCATAGCTTATAAGTTGACAGTAACTAAACTGAATAAAATTGCACAAGTAAGTGGTAAGGCGGGGTATACGGTATTATCTGCCATCTGTATCACTTGATATTTTCTATATTCTTGCAGTGTTAGTGATAGTTAGTACTACAAAATGTTTGCATACATTATACAGCCACAAATCATTCTTACAGTTACAAAATTGTGACACTCACACACAATACTGTACATATGACACTCATATGATCTCCAAGGTGGTGTAGAAGTCTGTACCTGCAGAAAACATTTGTAACTGTTAGGACAGCTTTGTGTGCATACAGCATTGATTTGTAACTGTAGAATAATTGTTATGGGGCAATTTCATACAAAACTGTCACTTCCATAACACCAACCAAATATCATGGCATTGTGTTGGCGTTATTATGGATGTGACACGTTGTGCAAAACGATGTTTTGCACGGAATTGCCCTATGGCAAAATATTTGTATCCAGGCTTGGAATTTCACCATTTTGGGGGCAAGGCCACTTGGCCTTCAGTTGGGCATATTTGGTGGGGGGCACAAAGGCCAAAGTTACCAGTATTAGGCTATAAAAATTATCAAAGTTGTATTTAGCCTATTCACAGCAGTATACCTGCATCACTGTATGAAACATTAAAAAACCATGAAACATGACATATTACATAGAACTGTAAATCATCTGATCTAATATTTACAGATATCTAGGCTATATTTAACATTTATTTTATATTTGGCCTGTTATGAAATCATGTATTGAACAATTTAAGCACAGCTCAGCTTTAAGCAACTCAAATAGCCTATGCATGCTTAGCATTTTGTGATCATTAAGGCTACTTTCACAAACTCTTAGTCAGCTGTCCTCTGATTTACCGATTGCTAGGCGATATTTGTAACATTTATTTTGTATTTGGCCCGTTATGAAATCATGTAGAACAATTTAAACACATTGTAAAACTTAAAGCCCAAATTTGGAGACATCCATGCATGTCGAAATTTGCTGCAAATTCAAAACTGAATTACTCTGGAATGGCTGACTGTATAGGGGACTGATTTACACCTTTGTGTTCGGTAAGGTCTGCTGTGTATTCTGATATATGGTTTGTCATGTGTTGAACGAAGGGTTCGTGAAGTATTCCACCGAGATGAATGGGTAGAGAGATGGGCGAAGAACCTTCAGTAGAATTTATGATTAAATTGAATTATATTATTTACTTTTCTCGCGAACCGTTCACCCCAACAATGAGTGGCTAACATCGTTTAAAAGCTGAGAAAAAGCTCTTTCATGTGATATAATACTTGTGATGTCTGTGTGATGAGGAGGCTACTTCACGAGTAGTTCAACCAGAGCAGAGCAAGAGGCGCAAACGTTCGACAATTTCCGTGTTCGATTATTGCAAGGGGGAGGGGGGGAAATCCCCCTTTATGCAGACCAGAGTAAACCCTCGCTGCACTAATGTCAATGGAGACTTGTGGAATTTTACCAATAAATTGGTCATTATGTCTTTCTGGATTGTTGAGGGTTTTTTGGAAAATGTTGTCATAATCTGTAAGTGTTTGGGATCATTTCAAGCCTAAAAGTGTAATTTTTTAGTGTTCGGATTTGTAATAAAATAACTTAATATCAGACCATGCTGCTGCCGTTTACTGTCCGGTTGTCAGCATGCTAGCTAGCCTCTTAGCTAAGGTAACATCAGAGCCCGTCTACGGAGAGCCTGGCCACTCCGTATTAAGTCCCATTGTACCGAATTTTGGTTGCAGTTCCACCAGAGTTCCACTGGGGGCGATCGCTATGAGTGCAAAATGAATGGGAGTCAATGGAGCTAGACGGCTAAATTTGTCTCTTTCACCTGATTGTCGTTGGCAAATCTCAGATTGTATTGTAGTTTGTATAACTTCAACATGGGTTATAGGTCAAAAGTTGAATGAACGAGTACTTATGTCCTTTTGATTTCTTACAGGTTGTGTCATTGTTGCTCAAAACACGCTAGCATTGTGCTAATGAATGACGTCATCAACACGTTTGAAAGGCTTTTTAGAACAATTAAGTGACTTTAAAAAATATAATACACAACCAAGTGTATTTTCCTTGCCTCCTCTTTCGAATACAATATTCAAATTACTTGAAAGAAAATGATATCCCGAGAAAAGTGGATTTTGAGGGGTACAGCTCCATAGACCTCCACTCATTCTGCACTTGTGGACGAGCGCCCTCATGTGGAACCACAAAAGGAACTGCAACCAGTTCAGAAACCGGAAGTTTTCCGAGAGTGGCAGTTCTGCCCTTATTAGACATTCTCTGGTAACATTTTAAACGGAGAAGTGTAATTTGTTTGAAATGACAACTAGCTGAATAACATTACTGACATTAGTCAAAGTGGATAGTTTATACTCAAGTGAATTTGCAAGAGTATATTAAGTTTAAGCGAAGTCCTTCAACTACTAGTCACTTGTTAGCGCATAGCTGTATTGCCATAGCTACTCCCATCCACTTGTATAGCATTTTAAGCTAGCGTTAGCTAGCTAGCTCGGTTCACATGATTAATGTAAAATATTCATATCATGTCCTAAAGAATGATTCATTGGTATCATTAGACACTAATACTGTGAACACAATTATGTTTATCTGTTTTTATTGCTTACTAAGAGAGAAAGTTTATTTAGTGACGTAAGGTGACTCCCACTTATGCAGACCGGAACTGTCCTGTTTTGCTCCCATAGTAACGAATTGCGTTGCTCTATCTTGCTAGTAATCAAGGATCTTTGGTTCAACTGAGAAGAATGGGTGATTTAAGATGCACTTTCTTTCTTGCGTGCGCTGTCACTTTCTCCACTGCGTAAAAGACTAAATTAATTTGCGCTGTGAATGCTAAGATTATTTTGACAGGCCATAGGCTATACAAATCGCTATTAGTCAGATGCAAAGCAGAATATTGAAAGAAGGGGGCACCAAGGCCACCGTGGCCTGTAAACTGATTTTCAAAGGGGCATCACGACCAACGCACGGGGCAAGACGTGGCCGCCGCAAAATTCCTACCCTGTTTGTAACAATAGGGCAATTTGTAGCTGTAAAACAGATCCATGCCTATAGAATAGAGTTGTAAGTGAGTGCATATTGCAAATTTAACCATTAGTTGTAGAAATCATGTTCACATTTACAAATCATTCCTACAGTTTCAAATTGTGATATACACACACAATAACAATTCAAAAATAAAGTCTAACCAAATGTTATTAATCTTATATCAAGATTAAACAATTTATTTGGTATTGTTTTTCGTATGGAAACACTTACCTAGTACTCTCTGGACAGATCTTTTTGACAGATTTACTTTAAAGGTAAACTATGCAGTATTGGCAATTTCCTTACTGTTTTTTTTTTCTTTCGGTTTTTGCTTATTTTTTTCGCTTGCTCTGTCATGACGAATGTCTGAGAAACTCCATCGCTACCTTTTTCTAGCCGGTGCCTGGCGTGTATGTGTATTTGAATGCAGTATAGCAATTCGTTACACTTTGCAAGGGTAAGCCACCCTTACAGTTGCAAGGGTGGCTTTTCCGCTCACAGGCGCTAGGGGGAAGCGAGACGGCCACCATTCAACCCGAAAAGAGTCATATAACCATTCCAATGACTCTGAAGCTGGTAAATGAAGGTAAATGAAGCTAAAAAACTTGCATATTAAGCTAAAAAAATCTGCATAGTGTGCCTTTAAGGAATCTTATTGAGTCAAATTTGCTCAAAGCACTGGCAGCCAATTGCTTGTTTTAAGGACAAATTTGCTTAACTGGACATCATGAAATAAAGTTTTTTTTTTCATTTTATCTTGCTCTTTTAGGCTGTAGTATGACAAACCAATGATTATTTTTTTCAAATGACACCCCCTTTTGTTTGATACTAGCCACAGCTCGACAGGTGTCATAATACCAGTTTCGGTCATGGGAGGCGGTATGCGGGCAACATAACCGCTAGCCAAACTGCAATACACGAATAACTCGCACGGCCTGTGGGCTGTTTGAACCAAAAAGTATACACCTTTCGGGCTGTGGCTAGTAATTTAGCATGCTAATTCAGGTTGATATCTCTGCAGCACTATTTATTCTCATTCTTTTGATGCGTGCCACATTAAAATGTAGGGTCTGGACACTCACCGTTCGCAGTGCTCAGTCCGAGGGGCGGGATAATCAGTTGTCTTTCAAATTCCCTCTGCACGCAATAGGACAGCGGCAGCGCTATGAGTCCCATGCGTTTCCCACCAGCGGAGCTAGTTCAAACGTTTGCCAACTTAATAAAAGCTTAACTCGTGTCACACTGTTCGCCAGCAGCAACATCCATCTTATTTGTTTTCAAGTTGCAGGGGAATTCAAGCCAAACCGTTGCAACTCTGCCATCAATCATTATGTTAAGCCCACCTAACGACTCTATACACGATTTCATTGGCCTGATTAAGTTTCGATTTCTGGAGCTTACAAGCCAACGGAGGGTTGCTAGACTAGCCCTGGCAGCAAATGTAATTCGCTGCCGCTAGGGGCGCGTCTAGATTTCTAGGCTAGCGTGTAGCAGCTCATTTTTTAAAATATTTTTACCTCAATTCTTACACATGGCACCTTTAAAGAAACAGGAAGTCATGGAATACTGCTTAACAGTTCATGTGTACTTGCATTTACTAAATATAAGTTAAATATAAATGGACAATTATTCGGTAACATTTTGTTTATGATATATTCTAATATTTGTTTCTGTCTTTTATGCTTTCAAAGTTGTAAAATAGATCCTCAACATCCAAACCCTTGCCTCATTTTTCTTGTCTAAATTTGATTAAAAATCAAATGAATTGCTAGGCAACGACCATGGACACTGACCTGAGAGAAGACAGACAGGCTACCCAGGACATGAGAGTGCAGCCATATCAAACTAAGGCTGGGTCCAAGAACTATCTACACATTAAAGTTAATGCAGGACATGTGGGACTAGGAGACAGGATCACTCTGAACTTCAACCTTCAAGTCAATTTCGAACAGCCCCATGAGATCACTTACCTGGTGAGTTAACATATTATTTATAATGTACAGTACTTACTCTATTCTTCTTATCATTAACAATTAATGGATATTGGATATATTTTTTTTAAACCATTTATATAAAATATATCTAAATTGCAAGCAAGGGGGGGGGGGGTAAATACATATCTGCCTGTATGTCTAAATGTCTGTCTGTCTCAGTGTCTGTGTGTCTGACTGAAGTACTCAAGTTTTTGTTTTATTGTTTTATCAGGTTTATTGTAGTTGCCCTTCGGGTTTTTTTCCAAAACACCTGCTGTATCACCCAAATTAAAATTGGAAATTGGAAAAAAAAATGTTGTCAATGTGCTTTTTCACATCAGATCTTGAGCAGGGGGAAACTTGTGGAAACAAACGGGATCATAAGACAGGGTCAGACTGTACTGTCTAAGGACTTAATTGTGACCAAGGACATGGTCCCTTCCTTTCGTATTGTGGCGTACTACCATGTGGGCTCTGAGGTGGTGTCTGACTCAGTCTGGGTGGACGTGGAGAACACCTGCATGGGAAAGGTTTGTGTAATATAGCTAAGGTGTGTTTTTAGAAAGTTATTTACGTAATTACATTACATTTCCCTCTAATTAGTAATTAATGGTTACATTTGGCACAATTTAGGTAACTTGCAGAAATGCATTGCAGAATGTATTCCAGTAATTACTCCTAGGTCATTGATTAAGTTTTGCAAAAGTCCAACCCCTTTTCTATTATTTCACTTCTCACAATAATAACATAAAACGAAATGTATAAGTCTGTATTATGTGTATAAATGTGTATCACATACTGTATCAAACTTGCAGACAAGGAACAACATTGTTTTATAAACAATTACATGAATGGTCATCAGAGCTAGTAAGTGGACCAAAGCGGTGCAAATATCCCACTCCTCGCTCAGGTAGCTGTTCACTCGGCCGCTCCTCTGCTCATATTTGCGCCAAAGTCGCTCCGCTCATTGTTTGATTGTATTGCTAAATGTTGGGACTGATGGGCACTGAAATCTGGGGGGTATTTAATGGTTCACTATTACGTTTCATGTATTTCAAAGAGTGACCACACGCTGTTTATTGTGAGACAAGGCAGTCGCTTTCATTCATTAATTGAATGTGCACCTTGCTGTAAAGGAAATCTTATTGCGTAGCCAAGCCTAAATTGAGTCATTTATTAATTATTCATTGTAGAAAGTTTGATAGGCCTACACCATTACCTGTTGCAATATGTCTTTGTGCATTCCTACATTAGCCTACGTCTATTTCTTTGATAACATGATTTGCTACCACGTAACAATAAGCCGCTATTATTATTAGGACTCAACACGCTTTGGTGGTATTATATGCTGTGGGCTTTAATTAGCGCATTTCGGGTATCCTATCCTACATCTGGGCAATACTTATTGAACAAATTGCAGTCTACATGCCATGACAGATATTACCAGTAGTACTGACCGAACATGAAATAGATTTTACAAGTTATGGTAATGTTATTCTGGCGTGAACATTGCGCTTTCATCACGATAGCACCCTATGATTACAGCTCGTTATGTCTCGTCAAAATGATTACAGCTCGTTATGTCTCGTCAAAATTCATTGACGAAGGAAGGTTCGCTTTATCCCAGAGAACCATACTTGTTTCACTTAGGCTAGACTAAAACAGAAGAGAAGAACTTGGCACTAACCATGTAGTCGTGTTACCTTTGTACCATGTAGTCGTGATACCTTTTTAGTATCGATACACCGTGCAACACTAATCTGCCGTTCTGTAAACATGCTGCTCCTAGTCCATAAAATGACGCGTCACAAGTCAGGGTAACTGGGTCTTTGACATTGTAGTATGCCAGTACTGGCGGGCTTGACGGGCATGATTTGAGGCGCTCGAAAGCCTCCTGATGCTGTTGAAACCAGCACCATGCGGTCTCTTTGCAGGTGAGTTTCCTCAGGGGCGCTGCGATGTCGCTGAGATTTGGGATGTACTTGCTAAGGTAATTGACCATGCCTAGGAAGCGTTGTAGTGTGGTCACATCTGTGGGGACTGGCATGTCATTGATTGCTGCAGTTTTGGACGGGTCTGCTTTTAGACCTTCACTTGTGAAGATGTGGCCTACGTATTGTCACCTGGTCCAGGCGAAATTTACACTTGCTTGGGTTTAACCTGAGGTTGACTTCCCGTGCCCTTTTGAGCACCTTTCTCAGGTTGGGGTCATGTTCAGCCACTCCGCGGCCTCTTATGATGATGTCGTCGACAATGACTGAGCAGGGATAACCCGCAAACAGTTGTTCCATGGAGCGCTGAAATACTTCACTTGCGGAATTTATGCCGAAAGGCATCCTTAGAAATCTGTAGCGCCCAAACTGAGTGCTGAATGTGGTCAGCAATGACGATTTCTTGTCGAGACGTATCTGCCAAAAGGAATTCTTTGCGTCCAGGACAGAGAACACCGTTGCTCCAGACATTTGTGCTGCCACCTCTTCGACGCTGCGCATTGGGTGATGGGGTCTTTTCAGTGCGGTGTTGAGGTCTTTGGGATTGATACATAGTCTGATTTCTCGCTTATCCTTCTTGTGTGCTGCTACCATAGACGACACCCAGTCGGTTGGTTCTGTGACTGGAGTTATGACACCTATGCTTTGCATTCGTTCAAGTTCAACTTTAACTCTTTCTTGCATTGCAACAGGGATACGGTGGGCCGGGCGGACCACAGGCTGTATGCTGGGATCCAAAGTCATGGAATATGTAACTGGAAGTTCTCCTAACTCGTCGCTGAACAGGTCTTTTACTGTATAAATGTCTGTGAGCTGAAGTCTGTGTTTCTCTCTACGCTGATCTGGTGGATGTCTGGACTCATTTTCACAACCCCCATGTCCATACATGCATGAAATCCTAGCAGTGGTTGCACTGCTCTGTCTACAATGAAAAACGGCAATGGGTGGTTCTGCTCAGTGACAATGCCACTGGTCTCAATTCTGGTGCCTCCATAAGCAACAAGGCTAGCTGCTTTCTTCTGCTTCACAAGTTGTTCGCCACTATTAAGTCCTCTGAAAGTGTCCAGTGACATCACATTGCATTTTGCTCCTGTGTCCACTTTCACCTCAGTGGGTTTGCCGTTTATGTGCATTGTGACAAATCCTTCATCCTTTTCAATGGCTTTTAGATTCACCCAGTCAACATGACGGTCAACTTCGACACCATCCACGTAAAACGTTCCATCTTCACATGTCTGTTCCTCTATTTCGATCTCATTAACAGTCTGCCTGACAGATTTCTGTCTAGGATGTTGCCTATTTTGGCTGCCCGGTTTAGACTTGCAGCAACTTTTGTAGTGGTTAAACTTTTGGCAACCGTGACACTGTTGTCCGAATGCTGGACACTTTTCCCGCTTAGCTGCGTGGCTGCCTCCACAATTATTGCACCTCATGATAGTTTGTGAGGGGGGCTGGGGCTTTGGCCACTGCTTTCTATTTGAATCTAACTTAACCGCATTCACACTGGCAGCATTACTTTGTGATGCTAACGTCTTGCTACTTTCCTCGGTCATCTCGTGTATCCGACAGGTTGAAATGGCTTTGGCAAGAGTTAGCTCGCTATTTCTTAACAGAGCTTTTCTCAGAGTGTCACTGGTAACTCCACACACGATGCGGTCACAGATTAGCTCGTCTGTCAGAGCTCTAAAGTGGCAGCATTTAGCCTTCCTTAAGTCACTTATGAATGATTCGATGTTCTCACCTTGTTTCTGACCTCTGGTATGAAACTTGTGTCTTTCCGCAGTCCTGTTGTTTTGAGGATAGCAGATTTCACTAAACTTTTTCTTCAAACATGCAGGCTGGGTCTTCTCGAGATTCAGCTGGGGTAATGATTCCACCTTCTCAGCGTAGACAAAAGAATGCTCTCGTTCGATGGCGTCTGGGCCAACAATGTTGAGAAGGATATAAGCTTGGGTCCTTGCTGGCTTGTTCGAATGTGCAGCAGCAATAAAAATGTCATACTCCCGCTCAAAAATACGCAAATTCTCGGCGATATTTTCATCAAAAACGAGAGGGTCGGGTCTGCGAAATCCATCCGCCATCACGTCGGGTAAAAGAAAGCAGCGTTGTAGCCTAAACTGGCGATGGCTATGCTGGCACGGTTCAAAGCAACAGGTTGTTCAACGACGATAGAAAATAACACTAACTGTCGAAGTCCGTACTCGCTTCTGACACCATGTAGAACGTTTGTATTGTGGCCTATCAGTCAATGATCACACCGTGTGTAAGCGACTGCATAGAGTGGTGAAGTCCCGCCCCTTCTACTTCCGGTCCATGGGACCTATCTTTCAAAAAATTATGAACGGGAGTTAATGGAGAGATAACAATTATTTTTTGGTCCAGTTTGAATTGTGCCACAAATTTCACATATGATGTGTGTGAATTTAAAAGATCATTTTTCACGTCAAGAAAGTACTGTTGTTCGATAGACTTCAAAAGTTATGTTGGTTTTGTGCGAATCCACTCAGTGGACTACATCTCTCGTCTCAAACGATGTACGTCACCAACGTAATGAAACGATAAGAGCTGTTATGCTAGTTAACGGTTGCATCTTGCTGCCTGCTATGTCACTTAACAGTATGTAATGTACAGTCTATGGACGAATACAACTTACCTGATGTGTTTAATCCTCTGACTCATGGTATTTTTTCTCGCAAGGAAAGCCCAATTAAGACCTGTTGCTGGTATGCTTGTACAATCTAGTGTGGCTGTGAATGAGCTAACGTCACTAAGCTAATGACTGATGGGTTTGTAGTCGTTGGAATTCACGATCTTTCACAATGTTGTAATTCAATAGTTACGAAACAAACTGCAAATGTCTTTACATGAAAAATTGTCTTTAAAATTGACAAACATCATATGGGTAATTCAAGGCACAAGTCAACCGGGACCAGAAAATAATTTATTTTTTGCCATAGACTGCCGTTCAATTTTTTTTTAAAGATAGGTCCCATGGAGGCAAACGGAAGGGGCGGGACTTCACCACTCTATTTAATTCACGTGAAAGATAACACATTCCTACATACAGAGGTAGAGTTAACCAGGTCACCGGGCATTCTGATTGGCTCATACCACATAGTACGGTGGCTCTTAATAAACAAACTGCATAATCATTTAACCAAATGATCTACATGCATGATTTACTTTTTATTAAATTGGTATGCTGGAATGCCTCAAGTCGCAGCAACAATTGTGTTTAAATGTAGTACTGCTTCAGCCTCTGGCAAGCTCAGAAGGGGGCGGCAAGCGACTGAGCTTGAGAGCGACGTGTTGGAGACCCATGGTGGCAACATTATTAAACCAACCAACAATATAAAATATTAAGAATAGCTCTTATTTCATTGAGTTAAATTGAAACAATGGCTTCTAGTGCTTGTGGATAGCCCTATAGCAGTGTTTCTCAAACTTTTTCAGACCAAGGACCACTTAACAAATAAAAATAGCCTCACGGACCACCTATCTTAAAAAAAAGTAGACCTACAACAGTATATTACAAAATAGACTCACTCACTGAACAACCTTGCTTATTTGCACTGGTGTCTTTGCACCTTGCTTATTGTATCAGAGAATTCATATGATTTATGTTGTGATTTAGTGTTGCAGAACTGTTTGGATACAAGTTGATTTTAAGTTGGTTCAATATTGCAAACAACTCATCTAGCCTATATTTTACCACGTCTGCTCGCGGACCACACTTTGAGAAACACTGCCCTATAGGCAATTAGGCTATTACCCCAGCTTGTATTTGGGGACCGGCCTTTATTTGTCTGAATCTACCACGGCCCTAGCTATTATCCGAGGCCCGGTTATAAATAGAATCTCGGCTAGAAATAGAAAGAAACTATAATTTGAGAATTATAGTTGTTTTGTAGGAATAGTACACATATGAATTATATTTAGGGAACTCCATCCCCATCAACAAGCCACAATGACCAATTTTTGAAATGTAAAAGTCTTGGTTTTATTGGGAAGAAATTAATTCTGGGTGGATTTGGGCATGCCTCACTCGTGGTGTGAGCGGTACTGAAGTGAAATTGGAGCGGAACAGAGCGGCCGCTCTGGCCTCTAAATTAAAAAGCGTTCCGCACTCCAACAAAATTCCATCCGCTCCGCTCTTCACTCACACTCCGCTCACTAGCTCTGATGGTCATGCAATATTGCAAAACTAATTTTACTAATAAATTGCACATATTTGCAATGCTTTGGAAGGTTTATTGTTATAATAACCCATATATTATCTTTACGCACAGCTCAAGGTAGAAGTCATTCCTAAAGATACAAGATACAAGCCCAAAGGGAAACTCAGCCTGAAGATCTCTGGAGACCCTGGGGCCAAAGTGGGTCTGGTGGCCGTGGATAAGGGAGTCTACGTCCTCAACAACAAGCACAGACTCACTCAGAGCAAGGTACCAACATTTTGTCCTTGTAGTGGGTAGATAATGAGTAATCAGTATATCACCACAGATAGTATTTGTGCATGTCAATAAGGACAATATCTATCTATAAAGCAAGAAGCGTCTGTGTGTCTGTCCGGATGTGTGTCTGTGGCACGCATATCTGACTGACCTAAGATTTTGTGTGTGGCTCGCGCGTGGCACAAAGGTGTGCACTCTCGATTTTGAAGATTTTTGAATGCATATTTCAAAATATGCTTATTTACGAAGGACGTTTATCGCTGCACTGCACTGTTTCCAAGGGGACCAGTTTCAGGGGAGCTCCACCCCATGGATCGTGCACATCGTGCACTGACAGTAGCTAGGTCTCACTTTGATGATCAGTCGCAATTTAAAAAACGGATTACTCCGGAACCGCTTGTTGGTTAAGATGCAAGGTGATTATCATGTCTGACCTCAACAATAAAGACTCCCTGTATGCAGTTTGCTTGCATAAAATGATTACGCGGATTTTTCAACAACACGCCAACAAACAGGGGTATGTTGTGACCACTCAAAATAAAAGTATGTGCAATAAGCTGACACTTTGAATAGTCCAGGCTACTTTGGACTTGCGACTTTGACTAAACAAACGATAATTCCGTCTAAGGTCCCAAATTGAAACGAGCGATAGGCTAATGCCACATAGCCAACGTTAGACAACTTGCAGACTGAGCAACTTCACCTATCACGCCATCAAACACACACGGGTATGTAGTGACCACTCAAAATAAAAGTATGTGCAATAAACTGAGGCTTCGAATAGCATTAGGAAGTTATTCAGTAAGCTATACACATTTAGCCTTAACTCAAAACAGTTAGGCTTATGTCATTCATTCTGATCTGTAGAAATGTCACATGCAGCCATGCTTAAATTTATTACACATGTAGCCTATTAGAGGCCACATTAATTATAGGCTAATATATTATAATATTAAGTAGCCTTTTCATTATTGAATGCTTAGCTGGAATGATGTTTCCTTATCATCCTATTTTTAAATCAGGCATACCTGTGGGCATGTAATTGAGCTACGGGTTTTCTTCAGGAATGGCATGTTTGAACGGGCACTGTAGTTGTATAAACCCCAAATTCAAATATGAAGAGTTCAGATGCAAAACCCTCTAAATCCGTCTGACCACTTTTCTTTTAAATGAGCATTTAAATTCAGGCTCCTATAGGTTTTTGCCTATAAATCGATATTTCAGACCAGGAAGAGAGTGGTATTTAGTGGGTTTAGAAGTTAAATTATTTGATTAGCGTATACTATGTGTGGAGAGCATCCCCTCACCATCTTTATCTCATTTTTGACATAGGTGGCATTTAGAGGCTTTTGCATCTGAACCCTTCATATATTCTCGTACCTTTGATATGAATATAAATCGATGACACTTTAGTGTAACCCTGCTTCATGACAAATATTATCAATGTATTTTTGCATATTAACATAAAAGTTCAGGGTTTGTGCCGTTATATTTTGCAAAAGTTAGGCCTATTGAGAAATAAGCACTATAAATCTAAAAACTCAGACAGACAGCCAACTACTTTGCATTAGCATGTTAGCGAGCAACTAATGCTACCTACTAAGCAGTACTAAGAGTAGGCTTTCGCTGCCTAGTTTACCAGCTCGTAACAGCCACGTGGTGGCAAATTGCTAGAGTTGCCGTAGCTAATGTCACTCTAGGGTTAGAAGCTTGTCCCTCCAGTAACTTGTACAGCCTATTGTCTATATGTCTCAAATTAAACATTTACTTTTTTATTTACTCCATTTTCCCCACACAATTATGACTGAAATTGCTGCTCTCTAATGCAATATGAAGAGTGATTACTAGGCAAAACTCCCAACTGGGGATATTCTGGGAGATCGCCACTCTGGATTACTCATGGAATGCCTCTTGTCCGATCAGAAATGAATAAATAGTTAAACCAAATCTAACTTTTACATATCCTGCGACTTGGCAGTTTCACATTGCTATTCTGTATTCAGTAGCGGCTCGTGGGCCGAACATCTTGTAGGGCAGATAGTCTAATGATAGAGTTTAACTGAATTCAAGTTTTATATTGTGCACGCAGCGTGAGATGCCACTGGACCACTGAGGGCACACCGGCATCCTACTGTCTGGCAGCCGGCAGTCAAAACGCTTTTTTATTCATTATAAAGAAATTCAATAGCATATACGATAGGCTATTTCCTTGATAACCATGTCAAATATAAAAAAATAAATAATGGAAGATTTATGCTAAAATGATTTTGATATTGGTGCTGCATGAACACACACTTATCATTCTCAAAACTTGAAACTTCACCTCATACAAAAAACATAAATTAACCTAGGGAGATGATCTGACTAAACAAGTCCAAGAGGAATAGAAATGTGGGTTCTGAAATTATTTGAGTTAACTAACACTTTCTTCTCTGACTGAACACTTGAAGGTTGAGGGAAAACGGGTCTGTTTTAATGACAGCAGAGCCAACATCACAGTTGAAATGCATCTGCACTAACTCATAGCCGTGTCACAGAGTTAGAAGCTCTGTGTAGTTTTTTGCTGGTTCATACTACTACAATGAACTTGCCATAACAACTCATAACTCACGTATGCGCGTTCAGAGGCTGCCAAAACTGGCTAGAATAGCAAACATAGCCTACAGTTGACCATAGCTGTCGCAATTCATAACTTGCTAGTTCTCAGATACTGCAATTAGTCATGCCACAGCAGGCCAGAATAGCAAACATAACCTTATTGTCTATCTTCTTGTAAATCCTCTAGGTTTGTAAGTGAAGATGACATAATCCAACATGTTATAATCTATATAGCATGCCCTAGCCTGGCCATTTCTGAAAACAGTCACTCTAGGCTACTAACCATCAGACTTTGTGCGGAGTAATAGTAATATACAGTAAGCCCTTACGATAATAATGAAATGGCCAGAAATATTTCTGCCCCCCAAGCCTCATAAGAGTCAAGTGCTTGCTGCAGTACTATATCTGGCCTACAGATTTCTGGGCAGAGACGTCTGATGCCCTATGTACATGTTATGTGGGGCAGCGGCAGGGTTGCCAACTTTGGGTGTTTGGCTGGAGTGAGATTTTGTGAAGTCATAGTGCGTGTGCGTTAAATTTAAAATAAAATATTTTTTTTCCACCTACCATTGTATAGCACAATGTTGCCTTGAGGCAACTAAAAGAAAACAAAAATATTAAACCATGACAAAAAGCTTTTCTACACCTTCATGCATGTATAGCCAACGTTTACTTTACCGTTTAAGCCATTTTAAATAAGATTACTAAGGTAAATAATATACCTTCTTCCCACATCATGTGCTCCTGGGACCAGAATTGGACTGTTCTTTGATACTTTTTGACTATTCTAATTGATTGCAATTATTTAAAGAAACATAGTTGGATTTAGGGCTTAAGAATAACTTGCCGATTCCTTAGGGCAACGTTGTGCAGTAGAGGGCTCATATAGACTGAATGTATATCACAATATACTGTATTTCTGATAGCATAATAAATCAGGACATGAAAACACTGTAAAAACTTGGTTAAAAACAGAGTCTTAATTAGACACACATCCCTTTTACTAGCCTGATGTACCTACAGGTTTGGACAAATCACGGTAGGTCTCAATTAGAGCCTTGGACGTTTTTCGATTGAATGAAACCTCTTAAAGCCTACCACGCTTGAAACAACTGCCAACGGCATTACGAACGAACCCCATGCATTTCTATGGAGGTTTTATTTTTAGTGTTAGTGTTTATTTAGTCTCCTCATTCAAGTATTATCCAGAGTTCCTGAATGTTTAAACTACATCTTTTTAAGCAATATCCTCACAGCTGTATATTTTTTAAAACGCTTTCTTCATGAAAAATGTTTGCGTTTGGTATGTGTCAGCATCTGCTTGTGTTCAAACAGGTCTGGGACACTGTTGAGAAACTCAATACTGCCTGCACCGCTGGCAGTGGTAAAGACAGTATGGGGGTTTTCTATGATGCTGGACTGGTGTTTGAGACCAATGCTGCAGGAGGAACAGCAGTCCGGCAAGGTAATTATGCATAGCAAGGAACAGTTCAAACAATAATAGATATACAGTATATTACATATCGCTTTAAAGGTGCAAATACAAATCTTGAGTAAACGTTTGTCAACTTCTCCTTGAGATGAAGACTATCGAAAGTGGTGGATAATATCAATGTTTATTGTACTATGGTGTTTCCATAGCACCCACCTGTCAGACCCAGGTCAAAAGGAAACGACGAGCTGTCACTATAATGGAGGTCCAAACCACAGCAGGCAAGCTGATTCTTTTTCACCTTGCAGGATTTAACTCAACTAATCTAAACTATCATATGCCTATTCACTCTAGACACTTGTACCTACCTACCTGTACCTGTACCTACCTGCCTGTCCATCTAACCGTCCATCCATCATTCACTGGTTTCTCACCTCAGCCAAAAATTATTTTGGAGAGGAGAGGCAATGTTGCGTTGATGGGATGAAGAAGAACATACTGGGCTACTCCTGCGAGCGCCGCGCCGAGTTCATCTTGGACGGCCCAAAATGCAAAGTGGCCTTCCTGAAGTGCTGTGAGATTATTTCTAAACACCGTGATGAGGAGAGGGACGACATCCTCCAGCTGGCACGCAGTAAGCAGCTCATTATAATTTTTTACCTCCCTTATTTCTTTTCGCAATGTAATAAATCAAATGTTTGTGCAGACAGTCAACTACAACCTGAATTCTGAAAAAGTTTGTAAAAGGTTGTTTTGAAAAAGGGCAATTTGTAAAATATAAATAAAAAAAAGAATGCTATGATTTACAAATCATGTGAAACTTATATTATATTGAGAATAGTTCAAGACAACATATCAACTGTTGAGGGAATTTTGTAGCCTAGAAATCTAGACGCACCCTAGCGGCGGCAAATTAATTTGCTCAGCCTGTACGTCTAGTTAGCCTGACGAGCCAGACCCACATTAAAATGTAGGATCTGGGCACTCACCGTTCGCAGTGCTCAGTCCGAGGGGCGGGATAATCAGTTGTCTTTCAAATTCCCTCTGCATGCAATAGGACAGCGGCAGTGCTATGAGTCCCATGCGTTTCCCACCATCGGAGCTAGTTGGCTAGTTCAAACGTTTGCCTACTTAATAAAAGCTTAACTCGTGTCACACTGTTCGCCAGCAGCAACATCCATCTTATTTGTTTTCAAGTAGCAGGGAATTCAAGCCAAACCGTTGCAACTCTGCCATCAATCATTATGTTAAGCCCACCTAACGACTCTATACACGATTTCATTGGCCTGATTAAGTTTCGATTTCTGGAGCTCACAAGCCAAAGGAGAGTTGCTAGACTAGCCCTGGCAGCAAATGTAATTTGCGGCCGCTAGGGGCGCGTCTAGATTTCTAGGCTAACGTCTAGTATCAAACCATAGGGATTTCTATTGGCTGACGCCGTGGACTTCATCCAATCACAGCGCTCTATTTTGTTAGAGAGTCTTAAGGCGAGCTTAACAGGATAACGACAGTCCTGCGACGGTGAACAACAAGGAAGGTGGCTATGGCTTAACTCTAAGAGCGGTTGTTTGAATCGGCGTTGGCGTCAACTTTGGAGGAGTTGGACTTGTGCTTTTCTTTGAAAGTTGAGCAACACAATGCACTTAAGTCATTCCTTTCGAAGAAGGATGTATTTGCCGTTTTGCCGACCGGATACGTTTGTGGTCGTAGCGCTGGCCTATTGCATGCCTAGGCAGTTTGAAAGACAATTCTCTGCCCGCCCCTTGGATTAAGCGATGTAATGGTTCGATTCCAGACTATACATTTCAATGATGTAGGATGGCCCGCCAGGCTAGGAAATTTGACTATTTCTTGGAAAATCTAAACACATTTTCAATTTGATGCCAGCAGTACGTTTCAAAAAAGTTGGGACGGGGTCAACAACAGGCTGGAAAAGTTGTATAATGATAAAGACAACAGAAGGAGGAACATGGCACAACTAGTTAGATTAACTTCTCAGAAGTAAAATTTTTAGAGGAGTTCCTCTGTGGGCAAATTAGAAACAATATAAGAATGTTTCTTAACATGAAATTGTGAAGGATTTGAGGATTTAATCATCTAAAGTACATAATATCATTAAATATTCAGATAATCCAGAGAATTATTTAAAACAATGGACAGGGCTGAAAAAAAAACATTGGTAAATGTATATGCTGTTTTGCATCAGATGGCACTTCATTCAAATCAGACATTTTTTTCTGTAAGTTTCTTGTATGGGCTCAGGGAAATTTCTGATAACCATCGCCTATGAGCACATGCTAGTGTAAACTCTACCATGCAAAGAAGAACTTTTATTTAGACATGATACAGAAATGCTACCATCTGAGTCTGAGCTCATCTAAAATGGACAGGTAAAGTGGAGTAATGTCCTGGAGTAAGGACTAATCAATATTTGCAATTATTTTTTTAATCAATTGACTCCTTTGGGATAAATAGGAGAGGGACTATTGCACTATCCAACGTATCCAACTTGTTATAGTGCTGCTCAGGGGGTCGTTTCTAGAAAGCATCGTTTGCTAACTTGCGTCGCAACCTTGGTAGTTCGCTGCATCGTTCTTGGATTTGGTGTTTCTAGAAAGGGTAGTTCGAACTCTCAATCGCAAAACAAGGACGCAAAGTTTGTCGTTTGAACTACTGCCCCTAGGCAGTCGCACTTGTGTCGTTCCTTGGTAGTTCCTGTTGGTGTCCGGAGCGCCTAACCAAAAATCACAACCGCCTAACCAAAATTTGCGAAGTAGATGTTTATCTCGTGACTCAATGATTGATCTATCCTGTAGCTTAATTTTGATGAAGATACTGCTCCCCTACTTGGCTCATTCTTGCTATTTATGTTAATTAAAGTATTGCCTTGCTTTTAGTATTATAATCTTCACAGTCCCTAACAACAGCAGTGTTAAATGGTGTAGTGGCTAAAGCAGATGACTTATTATCCCAACGTTGTAGGTTCGATTTTCTTATGATGTGAGATTGTCCTCTTGCTTCTCGCTACCTGCAGGTGAACTAGTGTGACACGTAGATTCAATTGTTTTTTTATTTATTGTACCTACCTATTGTACTCTCGATGTAGAGTAACTATATACATAAATATGTATGGTCAAAACCTATTGTTGTGTCTTGTAGGCCTACTCTTACTCAGAGATAAAAGGAAGAGATAGGATGCAAACTCTGGCCGAAGGCCAAGAGTGCACCAACGCTACCCGTTAAGCCACGAGACAGTTGATAACCTATGGGATACCCAGATATTTGTCCAGGCTATATATTTTCTCCAACACATAGATATTTAACACAAATAATGACTCATATTGCTGCTTAAGTTAACTATTTTATATGCTTGCAATAGGTTTAGGTTTTGGCTGATGGCAATGACAATACCAGCATTAATCACTCGGTTTAGATTAGAAACATGTCGACATAGGCCGTGACAGAACATTTCTAGGGGGTGGGGTATTACACGTTTCCACTGTTTCCACCAATGATATGTATCGCTGCATCATCAACAACGTTGTTGGAACTATGGTGTTCGGACGTCGGAGGTAGCGAATTGCGACACAGGTACGATGCTTTCTGGAAACAGATGTAACAGTGTCGTTGTTTGGTCGCAAGTTGCGTCGTACCATGGTGGTTGAGCAACGTCGTTGCTAACTTTTCTAGAAACTACCCCCAGTTCAAAACCCAGCATCCATGACGGTGTGGAGGTGCATTAGTGCCTATGGCATGCACATTTTGCACATCTGACAAGGAACACTCAATTCTGATGTACACAGGTTTTGAGCAACATCCAGTATACTGTCATCCAGACAATATTCTTTCAGGGAAGATCTTGAATATTTTCAGGAAAACAATGCCAAATTTAATTCCACCCAAATTTATTTAGTTATAAAGAAAGAGTCCAGCTAAGCTAAAACTGCTTATCTGCAGTCCAGACCTGTCAAATTGGGAGCATTACGGAATTAACAGCATGATTTAGAAGAACACAGACTGTTGATCAGCTGAATCCTATATTGGGCAGGAATGGGACTACATTTCATTCTCAAAAATCTAGCAACTGGTCTCAAGTCCTAAACATGTACAGGATGTTGTTAAATGAAGAGGTGAAGCTACACAGTGGTAAAAATGCAAACACCATACAATTTCTCTCCTTCAACAGTTCATAGGTTGTCTTTGAACTACAGTATTTTCAATTAAATATAGGGTTGACAGTATTTGTAATTAGCATAATTAGCATAATTTTTTCATTCACATTTCACAAACCATTCTCCATTAAGCAAGACAATATACAGTAGGCCTACCACAATATATGCAGACTACTGAACTATTTTTGTCCTAATAGATAGTCTATCCAGAGACTATGACCACTACAGTCAAACTGCTATGCATGTGCTAACCATGTCATATGCATGGTTCCACTATTTATATGTTTGAGTAATTGCATGATTGTATTAAGTTACAAATGCATTACTTCTGTCTGTGTTAATAGGTGATCTTCAGGAAGATGATGACCTGTTGGATGAGTTAATTCAAGATTTAACATCACGTTCAAATTTCCCTGAGAGCTGGCTTTGGAAAGATGTGCCCTTTGACAAATGCTCAAAAGAAAACTGGTTAGATGAATTTATTGTCTAACTTTATTATTCTCATAAATGATATATGTTCTATTAATTTGTTGATAGATGTCTAAACTCAACACTACAATCCCCGGTGCCCTTAGCAAGAAACCGGAAAAGTGTGAAGTCAGTCAGACGAATGTTATGGGAAGACCCACAGACATGCAGACATTCATGGAATTGATTGATTGATTGACTGATAAGATATATGGGGCGTGCCATGACAAAATCAGTCCAGTGTCGCGGAAATCTATAGACCCTTTCAGGAGAGTTCCATTATCAGCATCATAGTTGGCCCCACAAGGCTTCCGTTTTAACATTCCATATGTTAAACCAAACCATATGGGAACCAAATAGAACGTTCAAGCATTGTTTTTTTTTTTGTTTGTTGAAAGGGTTTATTTCGAGATATAGCGATTTAAATGTAGAGAGGGTCAAAAAATAACTAAATTATGTATTTTCTAATTTCACCACGAACACATTCCTTAAAACCTCTTATCTATAATTCATTGACATATCTTACTGTAAAACGATCTAGAAATATCATTTTGAAGGCCAAATGTGTAGGCTGTGCATCATTCTTCCTCATTCAGATGCTTGCTGTACCTCTGATGACTTCCTGTTTTGGCTTTTGACCTCTTCAAGAAGTCATCATAAATCAGTGGATAGGCTATCCACTCGTAATTATTCTGAAGATTGTTTTTTATTTTAGCCAAGAGATTTAGGAGAAGAAGCCACCTAAACAGTTGTTGCTGACCAGATTCCTCATGTAGATTGCACCCAATTGAATTTGTTTTTGAGTTGGCGGCCTATTTAAAAATACATTTTTGTGCTTGTCGTCTTCAGAAGTTGATTGAGCATTATAGGCTACCTCACAAGTTCTACGAATGCCTCACGAGTTTTACCGCCTGCGTGAATGGAGCATTTAGAAGCTGTGTAGTTTGGATCTTCGGATTAAACCATAGAGATTCTGAAACATGAAACAATTCAATCTATGGTTACGGATTTCTTTGGAGAACGGACAACAGAGATTGACAGCGACAGCACTGGGGTTATTTTAATTCCAAAGTCATAGATAACTTTATCAAGATGCATAGTCTTGTGATGATTGGTTGAAAGGAAATATACATAATATGCATTGTGTCCGCATTGTGTATAAGCCTCAAGTGTTTTATGCAAGTTAAAAAAACGAAACCATATTAATACCATATTAACTGCCCCTGTGTATTAGCCTCATAGCTGAATACATTTTGCAAAATCAATGTATAAACCTTGGCTAATAGTTGGGAAATTACAGTGGATAGATAGATAGACAGATAGATAGATAGATAGATAGATAGATAGATAGATAGATAGATAGATAGATATTCCCTTCCACAGCATTTTTAACCCTTTTCTCCCATGGGCTTTCTTTCATTTTCTCTAGTGAGAAGACTGAAATTGGTTATTTCCCAGACTCAATAACATCCTGGCAACTTAGTGCTATCAGCCTCTCTGACAATGGTAGGATCCATCACATATACATCCAAACACTGCTGTCTTCTCACCTAACCATCCTTAAATGCTCTAACCAAATCCAACCTGTTTATGATTTATCTTCAGGTATTTGTGTGTCAGACACACTGAGTATGGAGATCAATGTGGACTTTTTCATGGACTTGAAGTTACCTTACTCTGCTGTGCGACATGAGCAGATTGAGATCAGGGCCATCATTCATAACCAGTTGCAAGAATCCATGAATGTAGGCATTTTTTGTCTCTGTAAAATTGAGTTAGTAGCAAGATTGTCCTTAAAGCTACATTGTGTAATTTATTGGATTGATTCTTAGCAAAAACACTAGCCTAGAAATCTGGACGCACTCTAGCGGCAGCAAATGTAATTTGCAGCCAGGGTAGTCTAGCAACTCTCCGTTGGCTTGCAAGCTGGAAAAATGAAATGAATCTCAGTTTTGAGGCCCACAGAAGAGACAGAGCGGATGTGGGGGTGGGGGCTGGTTCCAAAGACTTGGGGCAGATACACAAAAGGCCCTGTCCCCAAAGGTCTTAAGTCGGTGCGGGGTATAGCCAGCTGGTCCTTGTTTAAGGACCGGAGGGACCGCAGAGAGGTGTAGGGGAGTAGGTCAGAAAGGTATTTATGGGCCAGAGGATGGAGGGACTTGGAGGTAGGTGAGAAGCAGAATTTTATAAATAATGCGGGACTTGACTGGTAACCAGTGGAGCTGCTTGAGTGTGGGGGTGATGTGCTGCCAGGGCTTAGTGCCTGTTAAGACCCTGGCAGCTAAGTTCTGTAAATATTGCAGCCTGTCCAGGGCCTTGGAGGGGAGACCTGTGAGTATGGCATTGCAGTAGTCCAGATGGGTGGAGATGAAGCAATGGATGAGGGTTGGAACAACCATCCACGTTCAGGAGAAGGTCCACAACCTTCATGAGCAGTGGCTTAGCAGGGGTGTAGCAAGCGTGGGGGTTATGGGTGGTATAACGTGCACAGTTTTGCTTAAACACGATTCCACCCCCCCACTTATTGTCACAAAAATTTAGATATGCAGGGTGGAAGGGGGGTGACCATTTCTCCCAGCCCCCCTATACATTTGTTTTCACAAAACAGAAACAGCCTTCTCTGCTTACAGGTGCGAGTGGAGTGGTACAGTACTAAAGGCGTTTGCAGTGTTGCCTCCCAATCTGGCAAGTACCGGACCACAGTACATGTGGATGAGATGTCGACCCTTGCAGTGCCTTTTGTGATTGTACCCATCGGTGAGCCAGGCAAATATATCATTGAGGTGAAGGCGATCGCAATGGTGAATGGTCAATATGTTACTGATGGAATCAAGAAGGACTTGCTGGTAGTGGTGAGTTTCCTTGAACTTCAACTTCCTAAATCTGCATGGCTAATCACCTTGAAAGTGTGGGAATTTAAAGAGGGAAGTTAAAGAGATGATAGAATGGAAAACCGAGTTTACCTTGGCATAGTTGAGGGCAGTTTGGAACGTAAAATAAACATAGAGGGATCTTCAAAATCTCATTGTCCTTCGTAAGGAATCTCACAACTTGAAACTGCCGCTGTAAAACAGGCGAATTACAACAAAGCTAATAGATGACGACAACTCGTCGGCTGCACCTTATTTAGCTCTGGTCTGTAGCTTTGTAACGCCCCTGAAATTTAGATGTGGAAAGACTCTGAGCAATAATGATGGTTGGTCTTGCAATGCGTGAGAACATATTGGACAGAGATTGTGGGGCCACACTTTAAAATAAATAAATAAATAAAACGTATCATTTCTCTTCCATGTGACTCCAACATCCTCTACTACATCAGCCGGTTAAAAAAAGATTGTACGTGCTATCTAACACTTAAAGACGAAATAAAATGCGAAATATTCCTTGGCATCTCTGATTGGACAAACGATAGCAAACCTCTATTGTGATTGGCAAGTTTTTTGTACAATCATCCTTTGGGTGGCAAGCTATTTTATACAGTCTGTGGTGGCGAGCTACCAAAGAAGAACAGGAACGAGTGGTCCAGTATTTAAAATCACAGTGCCATCAAAGTTCACGCAGCAGCTCCTTCACCGGAAGTTCGATGACGCCGGACTTCAGCAGGCTAGATAATCCAAAATGGCCGTATTTGCAGATAAACATAACTTTGGCTTTTTAATGTTTGGATTTTGTTAAAGTTAGCGAGAAATAAGCACTCTACATTCTATAAAAGCCTTTATTGTAATTGCAAATCACATCTGAAATGTTGTGTAAGCTATTTGACATTGGCAAGTTAGTAAGCTCGCAAGCTAGCAAGCTGACAAGCTAACTACACTCCATTGTTTTGAATGGACAACTCTTGTGAATCCAAACATTTTTATGATAACCTAAGACTAGCAGTGCATTACAAATAAAACTATTTTAGCAATCGAGTTCCCTGTGAATTTAACACCATGTGCCGTGGGTAGGGAGCAGGGAATACAGTGTCCGATCACAGTGTGATCGGAATGTAACCATAGCTAACATGCTCGCACACGTTTAACGTGAATATGTGCTGGGTCAGACAGACACAGATATTAGGCTTAATTGTGTTTATCCAAAAATTTAGAGGGGGTTTGGGGGTGTCATCCCCGGGAAAAATGATTAAATATTGTACAATATTTACAATATGCACAAGTTCCGCGCATTTTCAGTCAGATAATAGGGCATTATGCCTAAAACACGTGTGCAGCCTGTTGTTTGTCTTCTGAACATTCCTTACCCATTATCCAGACATGCTTGAAAACATTTCACTCACAGCCATAGATCATTTTGAGAATGATGACTTCGGCATTGTCATAGCGTAGCTATATAACCGTTAAAACAGGCAGATATGAAGAGGCATTGCAATAGTGTTTACAAAGATACATTGTAACGTTGGCTGCAAAGATTAGACTGACACACACACACACACACACACACATTAGCTGTGTCCCATTTCAGGAGCTGCATGGTTCTAAGACTAAATCTGTAGTCGGTAACGTCATAACGGTGTGACTAGTGCTGTCCAGAGATGGGGACTCGAGTCTTAGACTTGGACTCGATTCGCACTTAAGTTGCAAAAACAGAGACTTCAGACTTGACTTGTGACTTCACCTCAAGACATTAGACTTGACTCTGACTCAAGCTTCGAGACTTATGGACAACCTTTATTTCATGCAGTTATTACCGTGCATGAAAATGCACTGTTCTGTTATCCGTAGTTATCTTATTACCGTGCATGAAAATGCACTGTTCTGTTATCCGTAGTTATCTTATTACCGTGCATGAAAATGCACTGTTCTGTTATCCGTAGTTATCTTATTACCGTGCATGAAAATGCACTGTTCTGTTATCCGTAGTTATCTTATTACCGTGCATGCAAATCTTCTTTGTAGTATTATTACTAGTGCAGTGCCCGTTCAAACATGCCATTCCTGAAGAAAACCCGTAGCCCAATTACATGCCCACAGGTATGCCTGCTTTAAAAGTAGGATGATAGGGAAACATCATTCCAGCTAAGCATTCAATAATGAATACTGAATATTATAATATATTAGCCTATAATTAATGTGGCCTCTAATACATATGTATACATTTAGGCATGGCTGTATGTGACATTTCTACAGATCAGAATGACATAAGCCTAACAACTGTTTTGAGTTAAGGCTAAATGTGTATTAAGCTTACTGAATAACTTCCTAATACTGAAGACAAACCATTTTGTGGAATGGTGCATCATTGTTTGAAATTGGCAACGATGTGACTCAAAAACAGTCAGTTAGCATAGCCTAAGTGACGTCGCTCAGTCTGTCACTTGTTGTTGTCTAGCTATGTGGCATTAGCCTATCGCTCGTTTCAATTTGGGACCTTGCAGTCGGAATTGTCGTTTGTTTAGTCAAAGTCTCAAGTCCAAAGTAGCCTGAGCTAGGCAGTTTATTGCACACTTTTATTTTGAGTGGTCACTACATAGGCCTACCCGTGTTTGTTGGCGTGTTGTTGCAAAATCCGCGTAATCATTTTATGCAAGCAAACTGCATACAGGGAGTCTTTATTGTTGAGGTCAGACATGATAATCATCTTGCATCTTAACCCACAAGCGGTTCTCCAGTAATCTAATCCGTTTTTTAAATTGCGACTGACTAAGTGAGACCTGTCAGTACACGATCCATGGGATGGAGCTCCCCTGAAACTGGTTCCCTTGGAAACAGTACAGTGCAGCGATAAACGTCCTACGTAAATAAGCATATTTTGAAATATGCATTCAAAAATCTTCAAAATCGAGAGTGCACACCTTTGTGCCACACGCGAGCCACATACGAAATCTTAGGTCAGTCTGACAAACGGTCAGCGAGATATGCGTGCCACAGACACACAGACGCTTCTTGCTTTATAGTTAGATTCTTACGGCTATAATTTGACTTGAACCACTTATCGTAGAAACTTGATTCAAACTTTGACGTGTAGATCCAATTTGTCTGCTATGACTTATATTTCTGTGATTTTTACTTTTTGAGATATTAAATAAAAACTAAAATTTCTCCATAGACTTAACATTGGCTTTGTGACATCATAATAGGGTAATAAACAATTAGAATGCCATCAACTTAAACCTGTGCTCTCTCACTGACGGCAGCTCTGACTACAGCAACTACTACAGAACCTCTTCTCTATGGCAAGCCCTTTTTAACATTTAAAGGAGAATTCCGGTGTGATATTGACCTAAAGTGTGTTGAAACATAATACCGAGTGTGAACGTATGTCTCATAGCCCATCTTGGCTTGTCCCCTGCACTCCAAAATCTGGCGCTAGTTAGCCGATGCTACCAACAGCTTTTTCAATGGTGGTGCTTGACGCATCGGGCTAGCCATGCAAATAAATCACTGTTTTACACCATTTACGAGGCTCAATGTATCTCCACACTTCATTGGTAGACTTCCGAGGGCCCTGACGTTTAAAACGAGACATTGAGAACTTTGAAAAAGCACTGGTAGTTTACTTACAAGACGATTTATACAGACATTATCTTCACGAAGTTTAGCGTTTGCAGCCATCTTGAATTTAGTCACGAGAAGTCGAGCGACGAGTAAGAATGAACAGATATGAGAATGGATCAGATTCCAAAAATAATTCAGTGGAAATGCATGTATTCCAGTTTCTTCCAGTAGCAGCAACTGGAATCCATGCATTTCCACAGAATTATTTTTGGAATTTTATTAACATTATGCTTATTATGCACCTTATAAGCATAAGTATGTTATTCTAAAGCGTTACCAAAACATGTATTTTATTTTATTCTTAATGTCAAAAACACTGACCGTGGCTTTTTCGCAAAAGAATTTCACATAAAATAAGCATAAGGCCTGCTCTCCCTGAAAAATATACATGCTCCCTGAAAAAGATATGCATTCTCCCTGAATGATATGCAATGCATATGACATTCTTTCAAGATGAATTACAATATTATTGAAATTATGGCTGCCAATCGATTAAAAAAAAGAATCGAATTAATTACATACTCTGTGATTAATTAATCTAAATTAATCGCATGCATTCATTTTTGCTAAGAACATCTTAAAAACAAGGTTGGCAGATGAGAGAATCAATGAAGAGCCAAACCAACATTACAGACTAAATTTCAACATCTCTCTCTTTTATTATAATTTTCCCGGCTCAGGCATCAGCATAGTGCCTGGTGTCAGATATTTAGCATGATAAATGCAAATGACTGAAGTTACTACTCACTGTCAATGACATGTGCAGAGTAGGCTACCCTAACACCAAGGTAATGTTTGGAATACCCCCTATGATTTATTCTTTTTTTGACCATTCAAACATGTTGTAGATTAATATATAAGATTAATACATAATTACTGTTGCCTTTTCTATCCAGTAGGTGGCAGTCCAGGATAAGAAATAGAACGGTTTAAAACAGTAAACTGTAGGAAAATGAGACAAGAAAATCAGCATAGCCTACAAGTGCAAACGGAAATGTAGTTTGTGAAGTTATTGGAATGGAAATAAATGTAACCACCTTCAACATACTTTTGAAGACATTTTCTTTCAAGTGTGCAATAAATGTAGTTAATTTATTGAGGGAGTTTGTCGGTTAGTTAGGGTATGCTCCGCAAAACGTTAGCAAGGTTAACTTTGACAAGGCTGGTGGCTAGCATTATTATCATCGAAATTAACACTGCTTGGCAAAAAACTTGATAGAAACTAGACGTCAGTTGTATCATGCAGATCTTATAAGTGGCAAACAAAATAAACTATTAGAAAGTTCTTTCACCCCTTTAATGCTTAGTGGAGAAACATACAACCATTTATCTCTTTTAAAAGTGCATGGTACCATTAACATTTTGATAATGCCTCACTTTTCCTTCCAGAGTGAAGGTGTTCGTGAAAAAGTTTCACAAACAATTGTGTTGGACCCCAATGGTAATGTGTTCATCTAAATTGTAAAAGTCATATTTTCATTATTTTCAAATGATGTGTTCCTTCTTCCTCACTGCTGAGTACGGAGCCCAGGAGATGTCATTGCAAGATATTTTTGTTTATCGAGAGAATGTGCGTTCATTTTAGTAAATTGTGCAGTCAATTTACAACAATTAAAATGAGCGCACAATTTAGTCAAATGAGCACACTATTTAGTAAAACGTCCGCACAATTTACTAAATCGTGCACACGATTTACTAAATTGAGAACACAATTTAGTAAAATGAGCGCACTGTTTAGTAAAACGTGTGCTCGATTTAGTAAAATGAGCACACAATTTTGTAAAATGTGCGCACGTTTCCTGGATATATAGGCCTACCAACAAATATCTTGCAATGATCCCTCTAGGGCTTTGTAGCTGAGCATGTTCTACAGAAATAAGTATTCATAACTTAATTTATCTGCTGTTCTTACTATGCATAACATATTAACAATGAGGTTTTATTAAGATGTTACATGTTCTTCTACATTAACAGGTGGAATCCAGACAAATACAATCCCTGCTATAGACTCAAAACGGAAAGTACTTGACAGCCCAGCGAATACATACATCACAGTTCAAGGTAAACTATTGAAAATGTTATGAACTGATAGTCACAGCATGTATCCAAATAACTTTATAATACTTTTTGTGTTTTCAAAATACAAAGTACAAGTTATTTTGCGGTTTACACACAATGCAGCTAATACACAGGAAATTACTGTATTAAACTCCAATGAGTTTGCTCCAATGAGATGCTACAAAGCAGAAATATCAAAACAGTACAAAGGTTCGACCAAAAACATCTTATAACAACTTATAAGTGTCGTTGAGAAAGTTACTGGGATTGAGTAAGTGTTGGGATGTGAGAGATGGAATTTAATGAATGTGTGTGTGTGTGTGTGTGTGTGTGTGTGAGCATATAGACACTGCCAATGAAACCTGTTGATCAATCTAGCAAAGGAAAATATAGTCTACTGGAGCAGATAATGGGATGATTCTGTTTTTAGTTTCTGGTTTGTCACATGTCTACAAATAAGGCTGCAACATTTAACCAAGAACAATGAATAATGTGCATTTCCTTGCTATGCATTTTTGCCTGTGTTTTTTTTCTTCTTCTAGGTGATGACTTGGGTGTTACCATTGAGAAGGCCATCAGTGGAGAGGTCATGAAGAACTTAATCCGACAGCCATCTGGGTGTTCTGAACAGAATATGGCTTACACAACCATGCCCGTCATTGCAGCCCATTACCTGGACAAAACCAAGCAGTGGGATACAGTGGGTGTTGATAAACGTGATACGGCTATCAACTTTATTAAAAAAGGCAAGACTTAAAGTAACACCCCTTTCCTTACCTGAACAAATGGCAAAATGCAAAGAAAATAGAGCATAGTGTAACAACAAGGTATAGAGTCTTCTTGTTCTATTGGCAAATTTTGCCAGATAATTTAACGTATTCTATAGTTCCACAAACCAAGAAACTTTCACTTTCACAAGATTTGCCAATAGAACAAGAAGATTTCCACTTATAACAAGGTCAAACAAACTTAAATCATGTGCTTGATGTAACATTATTTCTCTCACTTACATTCTAAAATTCTATGATTTTTTGCAGTGTGGTAAAAAAGTCCACCGTTCCATATCAATGGTTATGAATGGTGAATGAACTATGGTTGAAATAGTTACCACTGCTCCACTGCAGTGATCTACTGTCCACTGCTATCACTGTTAGGAGGACCAAAGGAAGTTGTACAACAAACTGAACAAATCCGCTTCTTTTAAAATGTAACCGATTGTTTCCTTTGCGTGAAGGCATGATTATTGCCTAGTGGCAACCGGGGAATAACGGCCTTTGAGGTGTCCCATTATACAGAATTAAAGGAACCGTATGTAAGAAATGTATTTCAATTAATCATAAAATGGCCCTGATATGTCACTAGACATAAGAAATCATGTTCATTTCGAATACTTATATCACTGACAATCTGACAATATAGTCCGGCCAGGATATTGTCATTTAAAAAGTGAAGTTGCAGCCCTCAGATGTTGATGTTGTGTTTTGACATGTCATGTTGTGTTTTGGCCTGATGCGCCACCCTCCACCTATCTACTAATTACAAAGTCAGTAGTGTTTTGGCATCCGGGTTGGCAACCACAGTAATTTGAAAGTGATTGCAGTACCAGTTTTTGCCACAATAGTACATATGGTTCCTTTGATGGACTCGGCGGAAGAAACAGTTTTTTGCCTCTCATTCATTAATTCCATATAACCGGACATCTCGGCGGCCGTTATCACTTTGGAACACAAGTGCAGAAAGAAGAAATGTGGAGTACATTCAGAGTGCTTGTTTACATGGGTGGATCTTTCAATCAATTATCAGAACGGAATACACCATCTCTCTCGATCCAATTGGAAATGTAGTCGGATCGGGCTGAATCCGATTGGTTGAGATGTTGAAGGTGCAGTCAGGGATTTTACTAGCCAGGGTTTACCCTTGCTGCCTTGCGCACACGATTTTATCCACGCTGCTAAGCAGCCTGGATTCCATGGACTTCGTTTTCACCTCAACAAATTAACCAATCACAGAACGGAGGGGGGACAGCAAGACGATGACGACACAACGAAGCGGTTATGAGCTACGTACAGACGCATTTGATAGACATTCATAGCGCCTAATAAATGACTCTGGGGATTCATAAACCACGTTTAAAATACGAGAAAATAAATGTGTAGTTCCCAGACCCCATCTCAATGAGATGAGCAGGCTAGGATTTTATGCAATTTGAAGCCCATAACATTTTTGTGACATTCAGCAATCATCTCCTCATGACCGCTAGCTGCCTATTACAGTAAGTGAGAACACTGTAAAATTCAGAGTATTTCAGTCTTTGCAGGCAGCCCAGGCTCTGAAACTCTGCGTGACATTTCTCAGGGAATACTGAAGGGAGGGGTGAGCTACCCTCTGGCGTATTTCATTTGGTCCTTTGTTAAAATATAATGTTCCTTTTTTGCACATTAGTGTCTGCTAATGAATTTAAATTTAAGCATTAACACAAACAACACAACCTCCTCCCGAGACGGCACCTTTTACATGAGGCATTTTTATTCCAATTGATTCCGTTTTAATCAGATTAAAAGTGTCCATGTAAATACTGTAGGGCTTGTGCGAGCAGATAGTTGGACCCAGTATGATTCACAATGCATTAAGAATAAAAAAACTACATAAGTATTGGGTAAGAAAGAACACAGTCTAGTTTACTATTACAAAGACTGTTGTAAATTAGCATATATAATATAGCATTTTGTTTGTTTTGTATGTTCTAGGCTATAACAATCAGGTTTCCAATCACCGCAAACCAGATGGATATTATGCAGTATACACCAATACACTCCCTGGAACATGGTGAGTAAGCCTAATCAGTCTTTAAGCACACCATGTTGATATTTGATTTAGTTTATATAGTATATTTAGTATTTGTATAATGTTTTATAAACATTGTATCATGTTTATCTTCTACTGTCTCTATTGTAGAATGGAGTTTTTTTATATTACTTTTTCTGCTGTAAGTGTATGTTGTGTGTGATGTCTGTATGCTACTGAGACCTTGAATTTCTCCTTGGGGATCAATAAAGTATCTATCTATCTATATATCTATCTATCTATCTTTATTACTTGCTTTTCAGATCTTACAAATCAAGATGTGAAAGGCTTTTTTCCACTGCTCTTGTTGATTCAAACTTACTTGACCTGACATCCTTGCAAAAGTAATACATGGATGACATACTGCCTTCATTCTATTCTTACTGTTCTGTTTTTATTTTTTATACTCCTTTATGTTTCTTTTTTTTTGTGTCCTTATATGCACAGTAATGTGAATATTGTACTTGCGAGCAAAGATTAACCGGAGTCAAATTCCTTGTTTGTGTATGCAAACCTGGCCAATAAAGCTGATTCTGATTACCCTTGGCAGGCTCACAGCTTATGTAGCTAAAGTCTTCTCCATGGCCAGTGACATCATCAGCGTTGACAACAATGTGATCTGCAGCGCCCTCAGGTGGCTGATCTTGAACAGGCAGCAGCCAGATGGCATCTTCATGGAGAGGGCTGTTCTTCGTTATATAGATTCAGTAGGTTGTCATGTTGTGTTGTTCTGTCCATTTCAGTTTAGCAAATACTGGGGCCCATATCACAATAATGATAAATCTTTATGCATGCAGTTATGTGTATAATGTATAGCTGCTTTCACATATGACCTCTGGTCACTCACTGTCCAGAGGATCAGATCTGAACATATTGTGTTTCCTCAAACCTGTAGCACACAACAGGATATTCTTACCTACTGTGCCATTATGTCAAAAGTAAACACACCTTTGTCTAAAGTAAAAGTTAAATCAAGCTCATCTCATCCTCAAAATGACATGATTTGTGTCACATAGCATAAACCAGTTCCGGATAATCAAATAAGAAAATCCTCTTCTAAGCATTTTATTCAACAAATTATTTAGAACACACAAAGGCCATAAAACATTTTATACTAAAAAAAGTTAAGGGACTCTTGTACCAGTACTACTTATTTGGATGATGAGAGGCTTGCATGTTTGTGAATGAACTTTCATGTTTTAACCTATTGGTAAAGAGCTGTGTTATCAGAGCTAATGGGGCAAGATTTACACTTCAGAATCATCTCGTCCCAGTAAACATTATAAACCTGAGAGACAAGGGGCCCTATGTGACACCCGGTTTACCGATTGATACATTTGTATGGCCCTGACATGCTTGACGATGTCGGGGCATGCTCCTAATGAGACGGCGGATGGTGTCCTGGGGGATCTGCTCCCAGATCAGAGCTCTTTGGCAGTCTGTGGTGCATGTGTTAGATGGAGCAAATCATAATGTCCCAGAGGTGCTCTATTGGATTTAAAGGGGAACTTGGCAACTATTTTAACGTAATAAACCCGTTTAGAAATCATTTGGATGGTTAAATGACCTGTTCCGGTGAAAATGGTGACTTTTCCCACTGCCCCTAGCGTCCCCAGGCGGAAAACCAACCTTGCAACATTGCGACTACCGTCCCGGAAAGAGAAGTGAGAAACAAGAAACTCGTTTTAAATCGTGTTTCTTACCTTGTAACATCCACATTGTCTGCCAAACTTATGCTAACCGTTTTGCTAGCTTGTAAACAAATCCATGTTACCTTTTTCCACAGTTTGAAATAGCATAATGCACAATTTCTCCAGCAGAGGCGGAAATCCTGCCAAGTTTCCCTTTAACTCAGGGGACTGTGGGGGACAGTCCTCCAGGAACTACCTGTACACTCTGGGTGTTGCTGTGCACCTAGGAACTCTGCACCTGTCCTTCTTGTCATACATTATTGGCCAATATGAGGTATTGTCCAAGCAGATTTCCTGGTTAGGGATTTACATTTAGGCTTAGTCATTTAGCCGACACTTTTATCTTACAACAACTTATAACAATTAAGGTACAATAAAGGTACAGTCCCACTATGATATTGTTAGTGCAGCAATAAGTACGACTAGCATAGAATAGAATAACAGTTCAAGCAAAGCCAAGGGAGGGAGAAGAGGGATAGTCAGGATAGGGGAAAAAGGTAGTGGTAAGTGCTTGAGTAAGCATGTCCAGCTGTTAGTAGTGCTAAGAGAGGAGGTACTCTCAGAACAGTTGGGTCTTCAGGAGGTTTTTGAAGATACTGTAGATGGATATCCCTGCCCTGGGAGGAACTGGTAGCACATTCCACCAACAGGGAAAAACAAAGAGAAATGTTTGGATTGTCATGAGTGTATGGGTAGCAGAGCCAGGCAGCGTTAATTAGATGAGTGCAGCGGTCGAGAGGTTGTGACCCACATATGCCTGAATAAGGCCATTCAAGTACAAGGGTGCAAGTCAGTGACTACTTTGTAGGTAAGAATTAACCATTTGGATCTAATGCGACCAAGGGGTCATCAGGTAGGGATGACAGATAGAGCTGTGTGTCATCTGTATAGCAGATGAAAAGTCGTGCAAGCGGATAATTGGATCCAGTGAGATGGTATAAATACCAAAAAGAAGTGGCCCCAGTACTGAGCCCTGGGGCACCCCTGTGGTGATTGGACCATAGATAATTTCACCAGCTGATGGGTGACATTATTTACACCGTTTCATGTTTTACACCGAGTTTCATCTTCATCCTCATCCTGTGGCATCTTGAGTGTCTATAAAAATATTAATATAGAAAAAGTAAGTTTCCAAATGCAATAAAAAAAAAAAACAGCAAGAATAACAGTATGACATTTGACCCCGATTTTGTATGCTTTCCACTGCATAAACCACAATTTATCTTAACATGTCGATCCTCCGCTCGTCTTCAATAGAACAATCTTATATCCTTTTTTCTGTTAAAATGTAAATGCAAAAACATCCTATAAAAATGACCCCTTATTGCACAATGTTTCATAACATGAAAAATAACAACAAAAAATTAAACCAAACTTATTGTCTTCAATGTACATGTAACAGCTGTGCTGCTACAACCTTGTTACTCTTTGATACAGTGGAATAAACCTATTAAGTGTACCAGTTAATTACTTACATGTACATATGACATGTATGTTGTGTCTTCGATGTCTTGGAACAGGTCTACTAATTCACATGTACTTTGTGGTGTAACAGCAGACACGTTTCAACACATCAATTACAGGATACATGACATTGGCAGGATGTATATAATATGTACATGTAAGTACTTAACTGGCACACTTCATTTTAATAGGTTTATGCCATTGTATCAAAGAGCAATAAGTGTGTACCAACACAGTTGATATACTGTATGTACTATGTAGTGAATTAGTAGACCTGTTCCATCACATTGAAGACATAACATACATGTCATATGTACATGTAAGTAATTAACTGGTACACTTAATAGGTTTATTCCACTGTATCAAAGAGTAACAAGGTTGTAGCAGCACAGCTGTTACATGTACACTGAAGACAATGAGTCCTTGACTGGAGCTAAGAATGGTTTGTATATCAAATCTATCATGACAAGATTTACCCCATCCAGCAGGTCTCAGGTCAGCTCTTTGCCTCTGATGAAAATGTAGGCAAATTGGCAAGGTTTTGTAAAAGCATTCAGTATTACAATGTAACAACTGTATGTAGGTACCCACAAATACATAATGCAAGTACAATGATAGTACCTGATAGTACATGTTGTTACACAGGTTGTACCACTGTACCTAATTAGGTAGGTACACTGTAACAGCGACACATTAAAATAAAGTGTTACCATTATTTTTTACTGTTTTTTACTGTCAACAATTGCACATTATTATTGTTGTTTTCATTATTGTGGTTGTTTCTAGTGTAGATATTCACTAAACTGCATGTTGACACGTCTCTTTGTAGGGGGATGTCTTTGGGACGGATTCGGATGCTTCCATGACCGCATTTGTCCTGATAGCCATGCAGGAGGGCTCCCAGATCTGCAATGTATGTATATATATATTAGTAATAGTAATAGTAATAATAATCTGTAGTACTCTGCAGAGAGTAGTGCGCTCAGCTGAACGTACTATAAGAACTCAACTCCCTGCTCTACAAGATATCTATTCCAGAAGAGTACTCCTAAGAGCCCAAAAGATTCTGAAGGACTCTTCTCATCCTAACAATGGATTATTCCTACCGCTGAAATCAAGAAGACGCCTATGTAGTCACAAAGCCAGAACTGAGAGTCTCGGGAGAAGTTTTTATGCCCAGGCCATCCGAACTCTGAACTCACACTATACTGACTTTGCACACATTCACTCCTCAGCACTCTCAAACATTTCCCAACTCTGAACTCACACTATACTGACTTTGCACTCATTCACTCCTCAGCACTCATGACCCACCACACACACACACACACTTACAAGACTTTTAGCACTTTTACATTCCTCTCCCTATGCTACAGACCTTTTATTTATTTTCTTATTTCATCACACGTCAAAACACACACACACACACACACACACACACACACACACACACACACACACATATCTGACTTTCTCCAACTTTTGCACATCTCCATAGAACTTTTTATTTATTATTTTGATTTCTCCTCCATCTACCCATGCCCTTGATTGCCTAGCCTTTCTGCCCCCCACCACCCCCACCCCACCCCCATCCCCAACACACACACAAAAGACACACACACTTACATCATCACTGTCATCACCTCACATACATACAGCACACTGTTTGCTACAGTAAGCCTCCTCTACATACTTGCTGCACACTGCCCCCCCTCTCCCTACATACACAGCACATTGTCTTCAGGATCTTCTCCAACACACATCCTCTACAGCACTTACAGCACACTGCCCCCACCAGGGTTGGGTAGTAACGGATTACATGTAATCTCGATTACGTAATCAGATTACAAAAATCAAGTAACTATAATCAGCCCAGATTACACTAAAAAAATGTTTAATCAGATTACAGTTACATTGTTAGGGATTACCTGATTACATTTTATCATGCAAACAATGCAACTTTTTTATGATAGCCTAGCTATCTTTTAATTTGACAAGACGTTCACTTTTTAGACTTTTTAAAGATATAGTTAAGAACAAAATGATTCATACCCCTGGCAAATATTGATTTTCTCTTGACCAGTACATTTGTTCTTACTTAAAATTACACTTGCCAAAAGGTTGCAAGACAATGTAGTAAAAACATGGAATAAAAAAAAGTGTTTTTATCTTTTTTAACATTTTTATGAAAAATTGCGTGTTCAAAATTATTCATACCCTTTTTAAACAATCACTGGAAACATCTTTATTTACCACCACAGCTCTCAAAATGGTTCATAATACCCACCAAGTCTCTTCATGTCTCCACAATGATTGTAGACTGCACCTTTTTAGCAGCAATCTGGGTTTTGAGGCAGGAACGATTATTTGCCATCACTTTGGCCTTGTGCTCACTTTTTTGACGGATTGAGGTCCACTCTAAAATGTTGATATTGTTCTCTGTTAACCATTTCTTGCCTTGTTTGGCTGTATGTTTTGGATCATTGTGTGGTTTAATATTGAAATCCTGCCTTTTGGGGCAGCCAAGGCATACTGGTTAGGGCTTCGGCCTTTGGGCTTGCCGGTTCGACTTCACTAATTCACGGATTGGGATAAATGCAGAGACCAAATGTCCCTCACGGGATCAAAACATATACTTACTTACTAACTTACATACTATTGGAGCAGGTCTCTCGGCACACTGCCTGATCTTTTCCTCCTAATCTTAATGTAGCCTCTTGTTTTAGTATTGAAATGGACATGGTGTCATTAGAGTTTAATGCTTCCCTTTTTTTTGCCAATCTCAGGCCATGTCCCTGGGTCACAAAAATCCAGCGAAAGCTAAATTCTTTGTCCAGGTGTGCCCTTATAAAGGTTAAGCTGAGTTGTGCATGTTTGGAGAAGAGTGGAGAAAAATAGAATGAGAATTCTTTCATCAATTCTGTGGTGGTGTCTTTTACTTACTGGGCATATTTATTGAAGTAATCTAAAAGTAATCCTAAAGTAATCAGATTACGTTACATGTTTTTGGTAATCCAACTGATTACGTTACTGATTACAAAAATGACCATGTCATTTGTAGTCAGTAATGGATTACATTTCAAAGTAATCTGACCCAACCCTGGCCCCCACCTACCCACACACACACACACAGTCACTGCTCCACTCCCCTCCTGCCCACACACACATCTTCACTGTCATCACTCACATACATCATACATACAGTACTCTGCTTGCAATAGTAAGTCCCTTCACCATACTTGCAGTACACTCCCCCCCCCCCCCTACATACACAGCACATTATTTCATTAGGAAGCTTCTCCAACACACATCCCCAACATACCAGCACAGCACACTGCCCCCCCCACACAGCACATTGTCTCATGAGGAAGCTTCTCCAACACACATATTGCACACTGCCCTCTCCCCACATACACAGCACACTATCCCATCTCCCCGGTCATCCCCCCAACACACACACCAAGACCCCTGGCCTACCCTATGCTTGCTCAAAATATATGCTTTGTCTAGTAGAGGTGCTTCAAATTGGTGCTTTTAAAAATCGCCTGTCTCAGAATATGTAGAAGAGGTCCAGGGCAATTCCGCGCAAAACTGTCACATCCATATTTAGTTGGCGTTACGGGCGTGACAGTTTTGCGTTGGTATTGCCCCCGTATCGTTATATAAAGCTCTATTCTCGCTGTCTAGGTTTCTCCTCTTTGAGCAATCGATGATTTGAAAATAACTTACTTATCGTTAACTTAGATATCCATCTGATTGTTTCTCGTCCCGTCTCCTCTCCTCGCTCGTTTCAGGCTATCAGTGAGTCTCTACCCCTTAGTAGGCTACTTTACTCACTGACTCGACTTTATCAGAATTCACAGATTTCACTGGCTGAGTAGCAGCAAGCGAAATGATGGTTCCTGAAGCTCCTGAAGTAAATGCTGTTATCCTAACCAACGACACATTTAGCGCAGCTTTGAAATTTTACGTGAAAATCTAAATTAGGCTATTTTGGTCCGGGTCCAGTTAGGATCACGTCAGGGTCCGGACTCGGACCGCGGTCCACCATTTGGTGACCGCTGATGTAGGCTACACGCTCCACACCTGCTCATTGTCCCCTCTGCTCTGTATGCTTGCTCAGGCCTACCTCTCCTCGTTCAAATTCAACAAACTTCAACATGGTTCTGACATAGGCTAACCTACCTGCAATATTGTATATTTCTGAAGCTTCTACATTGTGTTATTTTTGTACAAATTGCACTACCGGCACCTGCTGCAATTTCAACCTGTGGCTACTTCGATTAACTATTTTGATACACAGGGACACCGCAGTGCCATCTGGTCCTCACTGTAAGCAGTCATCGCTAACTGAGAGTGCGCACAGCTCTCCAACCCGTTTTGCAGAGCATAAAGCTAAAAGAAATGCAGTCTTGTGAGACAGGGGCTTCAAATCTGCCCCTGCCATAGACTCGTATGGAGCCCTAGAGAAGGACAAGTCCCAGCTCGGCGCTTGCAATGTATGGCCTGGGTGTAAATGACGGGTCCCCTTTAAAAATTGGCCCACAAACGGGTGCTGGCCTAGCGGTCTGTCATTAAAGCCCCTATGAAATGCTGAGATGGCAGAGACGTACACCTTAATTGTGCCTTTAGCCTGGTCTTGGTTCAGATTACCTGAGGAAAAGTGTACAACAATCCTGTTGGCCATTCTTGAGCATCCAGGCCCAAACTGTCGTCCTGATCCGCTAGAGAGTATCACTGCTGGCAATGAGTCATCTCTGATGTTGTAAACAGATCGACCTTGGCTACCCCATAGTTGACCCAGATGTGTTTGACAACTTCCGGGTGCAGTCTCCATTCCCCGGGAGAGGCCCCGTCCTGGAGAGAAGGTCTGCCGCCGTGTTCGCCACACCTGGAATGTGCACCGCTCTCCGAGAGGAGAGGAGGGGCCATGCCACAACAGTAGCTGCCTCGCCACCTTGAGGCACCGCAAGGACTTCGTCCCACCTTGATGGTTGATGTGGTACACTGCAGAGGTGCTGTCTGTTCTCACCAGCATGTGCTTGTGGTGTAAAAAGAGTAACAATACCTTGAGAGCCAGGTGAATAGCCTTCAGTTCGAGCACATTTATGTGCTCCAAGGACCAAGGGGGATGCCACACTCTCCTCACTGTCCTGCCCTCCCAGACAGCTCCCCATCCAGTCAGGCATGCACCTGTGGAGACCACCTGCCGTCTGTGAGGAAGGTTCCCTAGCGAAGCCCCCTTGCATAGGAGAGCTCAGTCTCTCCAGGGGAGGAGGGCTTGCATGCAGGACTGTGTGACACACTCACCTGTCCTTTTTTGGATGGAGGTGAAAGGAATTGAATAGGGGTGTGAATCTCTCATGTAAAAGACGATACGATTCACATCTAGATACATGGGCACGATTCGATTCGAAGAAAAGATGCATGTTCATAAAAACGATTCAGTATGATTCGGTGCGATGCAGTTCGATGCAATTCGATGCAGTTGAAGAATGGAAAGCATTCTGAAAGATTTTTTATCATTTGCTTATGGTACACATTCATTTTATATTATCAATTATCATGGTCATGTCAATTAGACAAAAACAAATGTGTGAATATGATTATCTAAACTGAGGTTTATCATATACTGTATTGAAAAAAGAATAGTCTACATTTCAGTCAAACACAGCAGCCAAATAGGCCTGCAACATAAAAATACATTTTATTGACTTTATAGATTTTATAGAGTATATCTAATTGTTTTCAAGGAGATGTAGCCTATTGTTGAGGTAAGACAATACAGAAATAAAATAAAACAGTGCTTAAGACAATCTTGGCCTTTTCTCATATAGTCTACAAGAATAAAATAGGCCTACATATCAATGAACTGGGCCTATTTTGTTCCAAGTCTGAGTGAATATGATCAAACTAATAATAATTTGTGCATCATTTTAGCAGCAAGGGCCAAATTATTCTTTAACATTAAGAAAATCCCTTCATCAAAAATAAGGCTACTCTACAGACTATCGTTGCCGCTTAGGAATGCTATAGTAAGTGTTTAATTTTGCGCCAAAATTAAACGCGACCGAGTGTGAGTTGTCACGTGCTTAAGTTGCAGTAGATGTATGGGTAATGAAGTCCTTTGACAACTTTGGGCAATGCATGTAGCCCAAAATGAACTGCATTACCCACAATTCCGTGCCACGTGTAATTTCAAAACCGGAAGTGGGATGAACGTGCTGCTTGCAACGTAAATGAGAGTCTGAGCGAGCAGAAAAGGTTGTGAACCGATTCGTAACAAGTAAATCTATATAACGACCGGTTCATTTCAGTTTTATTCCGATACGGGGCTTCACGTATCGATGTAGCCGTATCTTACACATCTTACAACGGCAAGACCTTCAGATATGCATTGAGGCGCCTGAGGTCGAGGATAGGCCAATGGCCAGTCTGCTGTGCGCTGGGGTGGTACCTCTGAAATTGTGCCTTTTTGCAGCAGACCTTGAACTTCCTCTAACAACACAGACTGTAAAAGTGGGTCTCTTACAGTTGTCATCCCGACCCCTGAAAATGGTGGGGGCCGCCACCGAAATTGTAGCCGGTAACCGTGCGACATTGTTGCGACAACACCCATGGGTCTGACACAATCCCCTTCCAACTTGCCTGTGAAAGTTGAGAGGAACAGTCGACGGACAGCCCATGCCCCCGATGTAGGGCCGCGACTGCGGCCTGCACCCTTGTCTGACCTCTTTTGCCGTCCTCTCCTCCCACGGGGCTGAGGCCACCTCGGGGGGTTTGCAGCAGGGTTTCGCCTACGGCCTCGAAAGCTCTGACCCTGAATACCAGCAGGGCCATCAACATGCCTAGGCCAGACAGGGTGTTGCCCTTGAGGCCTCCTGGATGTGATATTAAAGGCTGGGGCTGGCTTGCGGCAAGCACGTTGGACAGCATCTCCTGAAGTGGCAGATCGCTCAGCCCTGTCCAAGACATCCTGTGAACCTGTGTGAAAAACCTGACCAGGTGTCACCGGCAACCCCATGAGCTCAGTCTTTACGGGCTCAGGTAAAGAGGTCTGTGCCAGCCATACCTGCCTCCAGCACAAGACTGCGGATGATATCGCATCCCCACCATCACATGTCAGCTGTCAGCACGTGTCAGAGTGCGCTGACAAGGCGGAATCATTGAGGGCTCTGATCGTTCCCCCTCACAGTCTTGCACAAAATGCGGTTGTCATCTCCTGAGAGGCCTCGTCAGCAGAGTGGGGGGCAAAGAGGGACAGGACATCAGCATTGTCTGCATTGTCCTCTCCAACATGGTACCGAGGTGTAGAGACCCCTTCCTGGCCTGGGGGCAAGAGTGAAGGAGAATGGTGGCGTTCGAGCCTGTCCATCCTCTCAGTGAGACCCTGAATAGCTGCCAGAACTTTCAGCATATCGGTGTTGCTGCCCTCTGCTGGCGGAGATGCTCAGATGCCCTATCACGGTCTGTCACGCGAGGAGAATCATGCCGGCTGCGGTCACGTGAATGCTTGCGGGAGTGCTTACCAGATCTTACCAGATCTATCTGGAGAATGCTCCCTCTCCCTACCACACTTAGGCCCAGGGCCAGCGAATCTGGTAGCTCGGTAGAGTCTCTCCTCCCTGGGTAGTTCACAAGCTGCAGTAAAGGGGTCATCCACATCCTGCATCAAATGGGCAACCCCCAAGCATGCAGGGCATTCACGATGTCCATCACAGGGGTCCATCACAGACAGACAAAATGATGCAGCAATGTGATGCCATCCTGCCGGCTACAAGACAACCCAGTAGTTACAAACAGCAGTTGAGGGTATTCAAGACAATACTCTAAGGTGGTCCGCAACAATGCATGTACACACGCATGAAAACCACACAAACCCCACCGACTGCGAACAGCGATACAGGGGACAGTGTGAAGTCAATGTGGCCTAAAGCCAGCCAAACGTGGGGTGCCCCAGTACGCAAACGTACCTAAAAACCCCACAGTAATCCCACCAACTGCGAACAGTGATGTAGGGCACAGTATGTAAGCACTGGAAAAGTTACTCAGTGTGGAGATTAAGCTTGCCTAAAAACTAGCTTTGAAGCTAACTATAAGCAAAAGAAAAATGCTATGATACAACCCCGCTAGCTGTGAACATCAGTCAAAGGTAGCAAACTGATAGTCAACAAAAACGAGGGCTGCGCCAGTACACCAACGTACTGTAGCGTCGGTGGATGTACATGTCTAACGTTGAATGAGTGTCTCCCAGAATGCAGTGCGAGTGAATACTATGAAGTGTAATGTCGGTTATAATAGTTGTAGTTACGTTTAGCATGTTGTGTATTTGTTAGCGTGTTAGTCTCTTTGGTTGTACCTCATGTGTTTATCCTCGTGTTGATGTGTGTGGTAAACCCTTATTGTGTGTAGCATGTGCGGCTGAGACTACCCCTGTGTTGCCCTATCCATATGTCTGATTGTGTCTGAGTCTTCCTGTTCCAATAAATGGCCGTCCTGGCCAAAGGTGAATCTTGTCTGAGGGTGAGATCGCTACAGTACCTAGCAACCCCACCAACTGCGAACAGTAATATAGGGCAGTATATCTAACAGCTCAGAGCACAGTAGCCTATTAACATTGAAATATAGATTTAGTGTGGAGCTGAAGCTTGCACGCTAGTAAATTAGCTGAGAAGCTAACTACAAGCAAAACAAAAGGCTATGATAAAACCCCACTAGCCGCGAACAGCAGTTAAAGGTAACAAACTGATAGTGAACAAAAAGCTGCAACA
>NC_063195.1:14424845-14444100 GCF_017589495.1 Alosa alosa
TAGGTTATAGTCATCTCCACAGACACAATGTATTGTTGGTTGAAAAAAATGTCACCTTTAAATCATGGCTTAGTTGGAATTCAGTTTGTACCATATTTGATTTATAAAAGCTTTGATGATAATTATTGAAGAATTGAGAATTATGATAACATAATGTGTTGTCAGTTGACAACCATCAGCATACAAGTAATCATGATATAAGATGTTTATGACAGTTATAGATGTAGATAGAGATCAAGTTAGTAGATCAAACAAACTAGCCTGGGTGCCAGCCAAACGTAGTCCCGCCCACAACATTTGAGGTCGGGAAGTTCAGTCTGGCATTACTCCGTTGTGGAGCAACTATGCTCGCACCAGAGCTGGGTGGACCAATCAAATTGGGCTTTACGATGATGGACAGGTGAGCAACAGTGCCTCGTCTATCACATCATCTGAGCACGCTTAGGTTGATTATGTTTGCCACAAAAACACTGTGGCTAGAAGGAGACAGATGGCTTCTAAGACCCCCTATGTAAAATGCATATTATTTCAATAAGGGTTTTATCACTGAAAACAATTATTTCTGAAAACTTTGGCCAAAGTTGAGATGTGGGAAAACTCATGATTTCACTTTCATCAAGGGAAAACACTGTGTTGCATCGTGACATGTTGTTCCCTCGTTCGTTTGAAATCTCTGATTGACCACCTGTTCGAGGGATTTGCGACAGCCTTTCCCAGCTGTTTATAACATGTTTGTAGCATATCATCGGAATTATTTTTAAAAACGGAGGGTATATAGGCTATCAGTTTTTTCATAATAGCCTACCCTACTACGTATCTCTTAGATTTCGCTAATGAGTGTTGTAGGAGATGTTGACGGCACAATAACTTTTACAAAAGACCAGAAAACAATGTTAAAGGTAAACTATGCAGTATTGGCATATTCTTACTCTTTTCTCGGTTTTTGCTTCTTTTTCGCTGGCTCCGTCATGACGAATGTCTGAGAAACTCCATCGCTACCTTTTTCTAGCTGGTGCCTGGCATGTATGTGTATTTGAATGCAGTAAATCAATTTGTTACACTCGTTATACTTCCTGACACTGAGGCCGTCGGCCCGCCGGCCCACAGTTGCAAGGGTGGTTTTTCCGCTCACAGGCGTTAGGGGGAAGTGAGACAGCCACCATTCAACCCGAAAAAAGTCATATAACCATTCCAATGACTCTGAAGCTGTTAAATGAAGGTAAATTAAGCTAAAAAACTTGCATATTAAGCTAAAAATCCTACATAGTGTGCCTTTAAGGCATTTGTGGAGAAGAAGGATGGTTTGTGTGTTCTTCCTACATCTCATGGTAAGCTATTTCGTTGCTGATTGGTTAGGTCTATCCAATTAAATGCAGAGGCAGCCCCACCCCCTGTATCGGTTGAAACACGCCCCATAATTACAGTACGTCCCAATGGAGCAGTATCATATGCATATTCTGACTTGAATCCTTGCACATTTGCATCCCATGATTGTAGCAGAGATCGCAGAATAATATCTAAGTTGGAAAAAAATGTAAAACTATGGTTTACACCTGACAGTATAATGTATTGAGATTAAAGTGTTTATAATCTGCCTGCCTGAGTAGAAGTGCAATGCTCTTGTGGCCTTCTTCAGATGGCACTCACTGGCCTGTCAGGGGAAACCATCTCCTCACCGTGGAGGCCACTGCTTACGCCCTGTTGGCCCTGGTCAAGATGAGGGAGTTTGAGAGGGCAGCACCCGTCGTGAAGTGGCTGAATGAACAGAGAGGGTCTATGGGAGGATATTCCACCACACAGGTATCAGGTTTTGGTCACATATAAGACCACACACAGGTCAGTTTTTTGGTCACACTTCAATTTGATCTACAGGTGCTTAGATTGTCAACAAACTGTCTATTGACTGTTGACACCAACTGCGGTTAAGGTTAGGGGTTGGATTTGGTTAAGTTGATGGGAACTGTTTAACAACAACTTACATGAACAGTACATGATCCAAGGGAATCTGCCGGCGCGCCGAAATGCTACATCACTCATACCTGTCATAAAATGGCTGAATGATCAGAGAGAGTCTATGGGTGGATATATGACCACACAGGTCAGTTTTGGTCACACATTGACTATCTACAGGTGCTCAGATTATCAACAAACTATCTATTGATGCTGGTTCAGGGGGCCAGCCTGGTTGGTGCTCACGGAACAGGATGCAGTGAATAAGGAGACCAAAACATGACTCTGAAGAAGACGCATGGGCGTCGAAACATTAGTCGGTTTGCACTAATAAAAATCACTAAAAAGCTTTGTGTGCTCCGGTCCTGCTCCTTGGTCCTAGATAGACCTAGGTATCTATTCATGCTATCTTCATGCACAAACTGCAGTTCAGTAACTGTTTAACAACAGTCCAAGGAATTGAAAAAAACTATTAAGGCTAGTTATTAAGGCTTATGTTTGAACCGTCTCACTCATTTGTTCGTTGTTTTACAGACGTTTTAAGCATGTGTGTGAGGGACCAGAGCGTCATCCCAAGTATTGGGATGTGCAGACTCACCGGCTTTAGATGGTGGAGGTGGAAAACATGGAAACCAGAGCTCACCCGTTTTATCCAAAAACACGATAAATTTAATTTATACTTAACTCAGAATTTCAAGAAAGCAAAATAATAAAAAATAAATCAACATAGCACAATGTTTCTAGCTTTCAACAATAACAATCAAAACTCTTGGTACATAGCCTTACAGCAAGCCTGTATTCACCCTCACTCTCTCTCCAATGCAGAATGAGGCCCTCTTAAATAAGACAAAGCATTAGGCCAAACTGGTAGCCTGGAAAATCCAGACCCTGATAATCTAGAAAGATTAAGGGTCTGGCAAAGAACAATGTAATGGCCCAACTCGAGGGGCGGCAACAAGCATGCATTTAAAAATATCACTGCAAGCAATTGGACAATGTTTACTCTGAATGATTTCGGACTTTGACGCAATCGGATAACACTACGACCAATGGGTACTGTCCTCCAACGTTGCAGCGCTGTCTTCATCAGTTTAGATGGTTCCCCGGAATGTTGGGGAGAAAGTAACGTGCACCATTGCTCTTTGCCAGAGTGTCTCGCAGAGACAATTCCATTGTGCTCTCGCGAGAACTCCAGGGTACCAAACTGGCCCATTCAGGACTAATTGGACCATACCAACAGTCCGAGAATTAGGGGAGAAATAATACCCCTATACTGTAGCGGCGCGCGCATTCCGCATAGGAGCAGTCGAACTGGGAAGCAAGAAATGCGTGACTAGTAACATGTATGAGTTAACCAGGATTTTAGACAGAAACAGGGAATAAATGGGACATGAAATAGTGGGTACCGCACTACATGTCATGGAGGTGGTAAAGTATAAAGTTATAAGCAGTATAATAAATATGTAATGTATGTAATAAATACGTTTTGAGTGGTGTGAATGAAATTCGCGGACTAACCGCGCTACAAATAATTTAACGCGAATGTGTTAATAGTACATAGCCCCACGCCAGCCTTCCATTTAAACACAACCCCCCTGTGTTGATAAGCCGTCCATACACCTTCACAAAATAACACAATTAGACTTAGCAATGCATCATTTTTATAAGGGGGCGTGCGGGTGTATGTGTGTGCATGTGCAAATGTCCAGAGTCTCTCTCCCGCTCTCGCGGGTAGCGCAATTCATAGTCAATGTGGGAGTGCGTAACACTGTGGGAGTGAGGTTCACTTTCTCACAGTGTGCTTTATTTGAAATGCAGCATATGCATGTTGTTTAATAACTTTCAAACGGTAGAGCCTGTTCCTTTAAAACATAGCCAAAGGACATATTCCTGCTTTAGTATAGGCCTATATTTTAGGCTTATTCTCAAATTCATATTGTGTTAGGGGGACAGGATTATTAACCAATTTCAATCGGACAATTTGACCAGAGAGATTTAATATTGTTAAAATTAAAAATCATTTTTTTTCCCGGCCATTGTCCGGCAATTACCGGAGGCATGATTAATTGCGCAAATTAATTGCATCACCACTTTGACAAATTTCAACATACTGTATCAACAATCCCTTCACTATTCAAAACAGAGATCAACAACCATCCATTGCTCGGGCACTAAAGAAGCCAGCAAATAACAGTAGTGTATTGATTTGCATGCACTGTAATAAAAATAAGTATAAGAAGCCTAAGAATAACATTTCCATGCTCTGTAATAAATAGGAAATGTTTTGATTATATTTAATGATTAATACATTTGGGCAACGGTATCAATTTTATCGAGTAAATTGTCAGACTACTCCCTCTATTGGGAAATTCCCTTTTGTATCATTACATTACATCCACTTTTAATCGTTACATTTCTGTTACTTCCATGAAGCAGCTTTAGGCTACTTAGATGATAAATGGCATTTATGTGTTGTGAATGATGAATGACAATTGCAATATATTAAATATGGCTATTTTTTAATCATATTGGAGCTTTTTTTTTTGGAGTTTTTAAAAAAAAAAACACTTAACTTTCACACATGGATGGAAAGGGCATCACTCACCTTCAACACATTCTTCAAGACAATAATCTGGCCTCATTTTCCTGTTTGGTCCAGAAGCACGGCATCGAGTAAACACTTCTTACAATACCTGCAAATTAAATCATCTATCCTAGGAAAAATTAACATCCAGACAGCTAACCTTGACATTCCCCACCAATCTCAGAGCTGCTTAATATTCCCTCTCCCAAAAAATACTCTCCCAAATTTACAAAATTATATCTTGTTCAGAAAAAAAAACAATTGGCCTGCCATATCACAAATGGGAATCAGACTTATCAATTACTCGGTGCCGACTTCTGGACCAAAATGTGCAAAAACATCTACCTCATGACAAAGAATAGTAATCTACAACTAATACAATACAAGGTTCTTCACAGATTCCACTACACTGCACATAAATTGGCAAAAATGGGGTTTGGCTCGGATCTTTGCACTCACTGCACACAAAATAACCCAGATACATACATTCATGCGGTTTGGCATTGCACTCCAATCAACCACTTCTGGGTGAGTGTCACAAAATCTCTCTCTTCCATCTTTGGCTGTCACATCCCAGCATCCCCTTCCTTATGCATACTTGGTGATACATCCACAGTCAATTTAAGCAACTCCGGCAATAAAACACTACTGGTAGCGCTGACTATCGCCAAGAAAACAATCCTCATGAACTGGAAATCTAGGAAAAAAGCTCACATCACTCATTGGAAAAACTTGTTAACAGACTATATATCATTAGAAAACCTATCAACTACAAACTTAATCAATACTCAGGATACAACCTCTCCTTGGTACCCCTTTATCACCTACTTACAGTCCTGACCCTCTTTGCCTGAGTTCCATCTCCACACGATCATAACACACTTCATCAACAGATACACATATCATCGAACACTAGGCAGGGGAGGGTAGCTGGAACTATTATTGTTATTATTATTATTATTATTAGTAGTAGTAATATAAATAGCATCCCCTTCTTTCCCTCCCCCTTTTATTTACATTCTCTGATAACTTTACTAATTTCACTCTTTTCTCTCTGCCTCTCCCATCGTTATTCTGCGGGGCCCCATTGGATGGCTTGGGAGACTTCGGTCCTGGCGAATTAAGCTGTGTGGTTTTGGCATTGGTTGGGTCCTGTGGGTTATCTATTGGCCCTGGGCCCCGGTGTGCACCCTCCTCATGCGGCTCATGCACCGCCTTGTCCTGGAAGCACACAGCACGCTTTACTCTCTTTTAATCGCACTACATGTTAGGTGACATACATAAACAAAAACTACAAAACAGGCTAGGGTAAGAGTGGAGTGCAGGTAGATGCCTCATCAGGTGTCTATCTGCATGCCTCACTTATTTTAATGCACACATTGTTGAGGCATACATCTTACACAGGGTAAGTGTGGTGTGCATGGGGAAATCCTGACAGATATTCACCATGCATGCCCACTTCTTTAATGCTACATTCTAGATAGACCCCTCAACCTAGCCATTCACATACTGTACATATTTAGGTCAAGAGTGGCGTGTTGGGTGAAGGTCTGGGGCGAGGTGTGGTTGGTCGTGGTAGTGGGGGATGTGTGCATATGCTGGGGGCCTGAGGCGATGGGTGGCACGCAGGTCCTCCCCCTCTGTCAGCTCGTCGCAGTAGTATAACTGCAGGGGCTGGGTGGAACTGTGGCCATTAATGGGTGCCCAGGTTGGCAATCAGTCAGGCAATCAACCAGGCAATCAGTTATTCCTATTATTATACTTATCATTAATAGAATAATTACAACTCCTCTCCTGAAACCCTCCCTCTCTATGTTCCAGCTTCTCTCCTCCTGGCCCAACAGCAAACCAGCCTTATACATATATGTACACACACACACACACACACACACACACACACACATACATACATCCTCACATACTCACTACCCCTCACCCCCATCCCCACCCCCATCCCAACACCACCTCATTCACACTCTTAGAGCTACCATCCACCCCCCCCCATCCCCCTTCTTTTCATTCCGGTCATCAATTTCATCCCTGATAATCATATCTGTAATCATCCTGGACTAAATCATCCTTAGCCTTTCTGTTATTAATGTTATGTTGTGTTATGTTTGTGGAAGCCAAGTCAATGTGATGTCTTGTTAAGTTACAGTATGTGTTTATGTAATGTACGTCTGTTTGTCGTATGTAGTATTCATGTGCATGTCGTAGTGTTGCATTTTCTGTAATGTCAATGATGTTTGCAAATAAAAAAAAAAAAAAAAATTAATCGTCTTGTAAATAAACTACCAGTGCTTTTAAAAAAAAAAAAAAAAATCATATTGGAGCTGTTTCAATCAAGCCTAAAGCTATATATGAAATCAATGACAAAGAGCAAAGCAATAGGACTGTGAAACAGACACTCCGATGTAATTTCCTTTTGCTATACATGTTTAATCTATATCTTGTGCTTTATTTTGCAGCCCACCATAATGGTGTTCCAGGCCTTGGCGGAGTACAGAATCCACGCTCCAGAAGCGCCAGGCAAAGACCTTCAGGTTGAAATTAGTACATCAGGGAGAAGTGGATCAGTCACATGGACTTGGGGGAAGGGAAATGCGTTTCAAACCCGCTCAGATAAGGTCTGTCAACAGTAAAACTTTAAAACGACAACAAATTGCACATTAATACAATATAACAAAATACAACAATTTGGTTATAATCTATAAAAAAAAGTCTTGAGTTGTCTTGAGGGCCATTTTGTTTTGATATCAGATATAGTAGCATTAGCACTGTTGAGTAGCATACCATGTTTAGGGGTTACATTTTCAGATGGGTAAATAGCCTTGAAATGGACACTTTAGTGCTGGGCTGGTGGGTACTTATTCCCAACCTTTCTCATGGCACCTCAACGGTTAGCCCGAGAATTCTCGTCGTCGCAATTCAAAATTCCACTGGAGCTCCAAGCCGATTTGTACACGCAGCCTTACAACACTGTTTACAGCTCTTCGAGTCACGGTAAAATGTCATTTTTGGTACATAGCTAATTTAGATAAACTTATGGTGTGGGTGCTTGCGTTTCTTTAGGAATCTGCTGTCTTGGTTTGTATAGAAATGAATATTAAGTGACACATACACGTAAGCGGTTGGACATACGTGACGGTTGGTAATATATGACGTTCCGATATGTTGGTCTCAAAGGCCCACATCGACCTAGCCCATAATCACTTATTTGTGATTATTTGTGATCTGGACTTGAGACTTTGAATAAATAAACAATTACATTAAATAGACAATTCTGACTGCAAGGTCCCAAATGAAAATGAGAGAAATGCTAATGGTCCCGAATTTAAGGACCAGACAACGATTGGCAGACAGAGCGAGATGTCACTTATGCTGCTTACCTATGTCTCTATGCTGAGACTGTCTTTAAGTCACATTGTTGCAAATTTCATATGATGATGCATCATTCCACAAAATGGTTTGTCTTCTCTATCATAAAGTTATTCAATAGGTTTAACAATAAACATATAACCTTAACTCAAAATTGCTGTTAGGCTTATCATTTTGATCTGTAAATAATGTCACATGCAGCCATGTCTAAATTCTGCTCAGTGCACATTTATTAAAGGCTAATGTATTATGATACGATATTCAATGTTCATTATGGAATGCTTTGCTGGAATGATGCTTTTCCATATCATCTTATTTTTAAAGCATGTCTACCTACAGGCATGCAATTGGGCTATGGGTTTTCTACAGGAATAGCCTGTTTGAACAAGAAATGCAAGTATAAACTGCTCACAATGTAGTTTATGGCAATGTGGTTATTACAGAACAAATACCTATTTTATACACTCTTTTATTTCTTAAATAAATTACTGTATATGAAGAGCCTTTCATCAGGAATCTAGATAGTTAGACCTATTCAAATACATAATGCCCCACCTTGATTAGAACCTTGTTATGGGAGAACATTTTGACATGTTAAAAATTGAATTAAAAATGACTATCGGCCGATATATTGGTTATCAGTTTTTGAATAACTCAAATATCGAAATCGGTATCAGCCTTCAAAATCCCATATTGGTCAGGCTCTATAGGAGATGGCGGCAGATTGACATACACACACCAAATGCACACGCACACACACACATCCACACAATTAGACACACACACAGGCACACACACACACAGGCACGCACATACAAGCATACACAAAAGTTGCAAGAGTAGGGGGTGGAGTAGGAGATGAAGACAAATTGACAAGCTGGGCAGAATGAACTGGACTGAGCAGCGGTCATATTTTGTACCGCTATGCAGTACATCTAGTTTTTACTATGTATTATAAATTATCTTTTTTTTTTCAACCATAGTTTGGACTCGATGAAGAATTAACAATCACAACCAAAGGAAAAGGCAAAGGCACTGTCTTTGTAAGTATTCAATCCGAAAAATCAAGCACAATATTTTGTATTATACTATTTTCTTGCCAGTAATATTATGTTTTACACTGTAAATCTGTTCACTAAAATTATAGGTTCCTATGCTCTCTTTAAAAATAAAATCATAAGACAGACAGACAGGTCTGCATGTGAGCAAATGTAGCTGGCATAGACAGTACAAATTTGTTTTATTCTTTTGGTTCAGTGATGTGCTTAAAATGTGTCTGGCGAATAGTAATTTTTTATGCATTTATTCCTTCAGGTGGAGCACATATACTATGCTACACCAAAAGAAAAAAATCTGGAATGTGAACAGTTCTCCCTGAATGTAACCTTGATGAAAAAGGCCAAGGGTAGGGCAAAGTCAACATCCAGGCCATATGTCATTTTAAACGTGGCATTATGCTTTGATTTTAGTATGGTGGTCCAGAGGGGGCTGCAGTACTAGTGTAGAGGTTAAAGCAACACTAAAGAATGTTTTGTACCTTAAAATAATGTTTCCAAAATCGTTTCAGTGGTTCATCAACTCGTAACAGGGTGAACGGCAGCTCTGCGTTCGCTTCGCGGTCATCTGTCGGCTATAACCGCACTATGTAAGTTTGTCAGATCCGGTAGCGGATCTGTAGTTCGATAGAATGAAACTACAAATTTGACTTGCTTCTGATGTCGCAATACATCATACTTTCATAAAATCATGCAACATTCTCTACCTTTTCTGTGGACATCGTTATTTGCAAAGCCATTTCTGGATAAACAAATAGTGTGTGTGTGCACAGAGGAAAAGTGCTTTGGTGTTGCTTTAAGGAGCTTTACTTGGCTAGCATGCAGCAGCCACAAAAGTTGTGTGTTCCAGTCCAACTGCTCCAGGGAGATTTGCCAAGTGCAAATTGGTATCTGGAAGTTGCTTTGTATAAAAGTGTTAGCTAAATACATACATAATAAAAATGTTTACAGATTATGTCAATGTAGGGTGGGTGGTGTCTCAGTCACAACTTATAACACAAAAATGTGACCCGTATGTTTCTTAATGAAAAATAGAATAATATAATATATTGATCACACTTTAGAATAACTAATGATAGTAAAGCATGTATAATATTAGTTAATAATGAACTAGTTTTGCATTTAGTTATTCTAAAGTGTTACCAGTATATTAAGAAATAATGTATATAATTTTACTAATATTATTGTTTATCTTTATAATAATTAATAACATTACTGTTTTACTCAACCATGCATATCTTCCAGTTGAGGCCCAAGACAGTTATCAAGCCAAAGAGACTTATCAACTCACCATTGATGTACAGTAAGTACTATAGCTCTGTACAGCTGTGTAATTGTGTATAGCAGGTGGATCGCAGGAGATTTTATTTGGGTTGCCATAGTAAGGATTTCTGTCGTGTAGTTTACCTTTCAGCCAAAAAAACGAGGAGCATTATATCCATGATATTCATTAACTGACATATTGCCCATGATTCATAGCGCACAAATGACTATTGTCAACTGTTTTCAACTTCTAACTCCATGTATAAAACACTCCTGCCTTAAAAATTCCTTGAACTTATTTGAGTTGTTTTTATCCAACCATAGCCTGGCTAGCGCCACCACTTCTCAATGAGACGTGGTCTGGGAACCAAACGTTCATTTTCTCGTATTTGAAAAAAATGCCCAGATCCGTTTATTGGGTGCCACGGATGTCTATCAAATGCGTCTGTGCATAGCTCATCATCGTCTTGCTTTCCCCCCTGTTCTGTGATTGGTTCCCTATCTCAGGCGAAAATTTGCTCCATGGTCTCCAGGCTGCCTTAGCAGCGTGAATCAAATCGCGCGCAAGGCAGCATGGGAACACCCAGGCTAATCCAACCACGAAACAAGTTCAAACTGAACTCATTTCCACTCTGGAGCATTCTCTGTCGACAGCTGTTAATGTTACTGGAAAACAGTATTAGTTGGTATGGCGGCACAGATCGCTGACAAATCAATGCAAATGGTTGGAAGCTCCTAGTTGTAAACTCATTTGTTCACATCACTGCATTATTACCACATACGGAACACCTACGCAGAAAGAAGAAATGTACTCCAACAATCAAGAGTATGTGTTTATATAGGTGGATGTTTCAAATTATCAGATTATCAGATCTAAGTACACCACCTCTCTCAATCCTATTGGAAATTTAGTCGGATTGGGCTGAATCCGATTGGTTGGGGTGTTTGCATGAGGCATTTTTATTCTGATTGAGACATAATTCCATTTCTTTTTTTTTTTTGCCTTTTTATACATACAACTTAACTCATTGAATGCCAAGCTGTTTTCGGAAGCTTTGTCCTAGAGTGCCAGCAATCTAGACCATTGTTGATGATTTTTGTACAGCCACAGCATATTCTGTGTTATAGCTATGAACACATACAATGGCTCGATTAAAAGGTGAGACTTTAAGCTCTTGGTGGGTGCAAACCGTGTATTTCTACACGCCTCTGTTCCTGAGAAATCCCAAGCTAAACAGTGGCTAGTTTTCATCAAAATCGCTGTTTTTTTTCTAAAAATGGAGATATAACGTCTTTCATGAAATATGAAGTGTTGCCTGTTACTTACTTGTGTAAACTTTCCGGGAAGTGATCAGCGAGACCTGGCAAGACTGCCACCTAGTGATAGAGGTGAGAGAGGGTTGGGAGGGGGATCCGGAAAGGACCACGGGGCAGGAATCAAACCCGGGTCGCCGGCGTACGGTGCAGGTGCCCCAGCCAGTCGTGCCACGGCAGGAGCCATAATTTCATTTCTAATCAGATGTGTCCATGTAAACAGGGATGCACTGAACCTGTAACAGCCACTGTTAAAATCTGCAAAGAATTGAACACTTCATATACACACTTTTGATATAACAGCCTAAAACGTTTTGGATGTTAGATCTGAAACCTCATCTTTGCCTTTATCAACATTATCAAGATGGAGTTATACAGTTGCAAGCATGTTTTTCTCAGGTTTTTGGGAAATAAGGACTCCACCAATATGCCTATCCTGGATGTCAGCATTCCAACTGGATTTGAGGTAGATAAGGCAGACCTCTTCAAGGTGAGATGCATTCAGCCTAAACATAATTTTCAGTGTTTACGCTAAAGCACTAGTGTTTGGTTCTTAAGATCTGACTTAAATAATCTTTACTCTACAGCTGCAGGAAGGAAAAGACCGCTACATTCAGAATTGGGAAAAAGACAACAAGCTCTCAGAGAGAGGTTCCATTATCATCTATCTTCCTAAGGTACTAGAATTTAATCATCTTTGATCCAAGATGATGGCGTGGTCAGACATGGGCAGTATGTCAATTATATGTATTTAAAATATGTATTTAATTACTTTAGCATATTTTGTAATTTGTATTTTGCAGGATTGCAAAAACTCAAATGTAGTTTGTAACAAAATACGTTGAGGGATTGTATTTGAGTATTTCAACTACTTAAATACTTCTCAAATAAGCCAAAATGTCATCACTCAATTAAATACTACCCGCTATAACCATGACAATAGGCAATGCTTATCATAATGCCAAAGGCCAGAATTTTGGTGAATCTGGTTTTAAGAATAGGCTGGGTGCCTGGAGATATCCTTTGGGCAATTCCCTATATTCAACTGTAAAGTTGACCTAAACATTTTATTACCTTTTTGGAAAAAAAGCATGAAATGTTTACCCATTTCCCATTTTTCTTACTGTGGTATGCCACATTGTGACCAACTTAAAAGTGTTAGATCCAACTTTCTTCTATTACGATCCCCTCTGAACATGTTAGAAGTTGAAAAAAATGAAAAGAAAAGTCAATTGTGAGAGCCAAAATGGTCAATTTTATCACCCTTCTGTAAGGACAACATGGGGTGTAAACCAAATTTGTTTGTTTATGTCAATTTTTGTCACCTTGTAGACAACTTAAAGCCCCTTAGAACCCCTTACTGTATGTACACACCGCCGCCGACTTGAGCTTCCAAAGATTCAGGAAGTCATTTATTTTCAATGGAAGCCGGCTTCTCTCAGCTGGCGGTGTGTACGTACAGTTAGAACATGTCAGGAAGTTGAAAGAAATTAAAAAAGTAATTAGGAGCATGAATTGTCAGGTGTGTTAAGTGCTACAAGACTAAAATTTGAAAACGATACAGAAAAGATACTGAGGGAGAATATTAGGACCACGGCCTTTGACCCCATGACCTTGAGTACCTAATAGCTGATGTTCATTCTTACTATAGACCCTTTCAACAATAAAAACAAAAACAATGCTTGAACGTTCTATTTGGGCCCCAATCTACTTCCTCTGCATTAAGATAACATATGGAATGTTAAAACGGAAGTCTTGTGGGGCCAACTATGATGCTGATAATGGAACTCTCTTGAAAGGGTCCATAGGACAGTATTAAAACTTGGATTTGACACGAGGGTTTATGTAAAAAGAGTAACATCCGCTGTGGTGTCCTGATATGCAGAAATAATGGAGGAGACGGAGACTAAGACCTCCCGGAGTGGAATTCTCTCCCAAGTTAATTCATTCCGTATATTGGGACCCCTTATAGGTTGTTATTCTGTTCTGTTCTGATTCCACTGTTGCGAAGCCTGCTTGTCAGTTCAATCATTGTTTACATTGATATGGGATAGTGATTACATTTTTTACCAGATCTACTTCATAGGTGCCCCAATGTACAGAATGTATAGCCCCCTGCCAGCCAATAAAAAATAGTATTTCTTGTCTCTTGGGGATACATTTTCAATAATATGCCTTGATAGTAAACCATGATTATTGTGTGGGTATTTTTGTATTTAAAGAGTAAGTTTTAAAGTCCACACATCCAAATGTTTGACCTGGGAGCAGGACAAACAAACGACCAGATAGAAAAGAGAAAAAGACCGCTTCACCGGTTTTCTGCTCCTTTTTATTTTCATTTTTACGTGACGTTTTGGGTACCTGAACACCAACACCTGCTCAACAGGAATAGAGAGAGAGAGCGGTAGAGAGCACAGGCACACCAAACAGGGCGTTTTGGGTACCTGAACACCAACACCTGCTCAACAGGAATAGAGAGAGAGAGCGGTACAGAGCACAGGCACACCAAACAGGGCGGGGTCTAAGACCTGCCAATATCCGTCACAACACCGACCGGAAGTAACCATCGGCTGGGCAAGAGAGGTAAACAAAGACCCCATGGCAAATGTGGAGGTCTGAAAGCAAGGCTAAAGCACATCGATTTTCCCTAACGAGTCTTTTCCTCGCTAATGTTTGTTCCCTGGCGAACAAAATGGAGGAACTGCGACTGTGGATCAACACACATAGATTGATGGTGGACTGTAACATCATGGTTTTCACAAAAACCTGGCTCAACAGTGAAGTACCCAACAGCGCTATCAAGCTAGCAGGGCGCTACGTCCTTTGAGCAGACAGAACAGCTGTTAACCCTTTAGGCGCCAGAGTTTTTTTTTTGAAACGTTCGATTTTGACATCTTCATTTCAAAAGGCTATATCTTAAAAGTGATAAGAGATAGAGACTTTCTGTAAATTAGAGAAATATTAAGGATGACCCAAAGTTTATGTAGAGATTAAATGTTTATATCTAATTTGCATATTATGACGTCATATGGTGGCGGCCATCTTGGATTATAGAATTTTCATGAAAAGTTGCATGTTTGAATGATAAAATGCACCACCAAAACCACAAACCAAATGCATGTAGCGGTAGGCTGGCCTTTTGCTGTAGAGATTTTCCATTTACTACATACAGTAGGCACTCTGATTCCATGTATGGGGCACATATATATTATTCAGATGACACACAAACACAAGTAGACAAGACCTGTTTAGTTCAAAAGCTCACTTGCCATGGCAAGGCACAGATCAGGAGTGAGATGACGAGACAAGACGAGACAATGTTAGTATTGGTTTTCTTTTTGTTGTTTTTGTTGATGTTTTTTTTGTTGTTTTTGTTTGTTTTCTTAGCTGACAAAGACACACACATCACAAGGACATGAACACACAAAAAAGAACACATGTCCTAAATGGTCAGGGAAATCAACAGTGTAAATCATTACTAATAAATGGCTGACAATTTTTGTTTTTTATGTAGCAGGCCTTTTGCTGTAGAGATAATGACTATCCATATCCATATCCTATCCATACAGGGCCGGCATTCTCATCATCTTGTGATAGACTATGCATGGCCTAATGGCTCTCCTGCCCCGTGTCACCACCTCTGCTCCTGTTGCGAGCAGCATGGCCAGATCTGCCTGGCCGCAAGGCGAAAGTGGAGAGAATTTGCGCGAGCTCGGACTAGGCCTACTGTCATTCTCATTGCGACTCCCCACACTGCCTCTATGTTCCCCCCTAACTGTCCTATGAGCACTTCGACCTCGTCTAACATACCCAGTGGCATTAGACAAAGGCTCCACCACGTTACTGCCGCGATTGCGGAGAGGCACACGTTCAGAAGACAGAAGCTAGCGCTATGGATATTAGGCTACCTCCAGCCTCGTTCGCCACACCACTAACACCCTGCTAACTTCCTGATGAACACTCCGAACCCGTGAAACATTATTCCCAACAGTGACATTGGGCAAATGATTCAACGTTTGTGCTTGGTGTAAGCTAAACTATGGAGTAAACTCTCACTTTGTCCAGCTGCATCATTGCAAGGCAGGGACGCATCTGAAGCCTCACTAAACGAATCACCGTCATTTTCTGAAGGCAGATATTCCCCTTCAGAATCAGGGTCCTTGAATAGAAGACCCAACACTTCAATTCAGGTAAACTTTTTTGATGCCATTAGACGATAATCTAATGCAAATACTCGCTGACGTTGACAATAACGCTCTGACAAAGTGGCTCACACGCACACTAGCTCCGGTATTTCACGCACTGATTCAATGCGCTGTAGTTAGAAAGTTTTGTTTAAAGCATGTCGTTTTTTCGACTTGGGGATGACGTATGACTTGTCTGCCATCTAGTGGAGTGGAGGTCGAACGAAATATGACACCCTATTTGACTAAATCGGCCGTTTTATTCAGTACCGCATATTGTCGAGTAAACTCGACCGTGGCGCCTAGAGGGTTAACTCCGGTAAGACCAGAGGTGAGGGTTTGTGCAATTATGTAAACAAAACTTTGTGCACGGACATCACCATCACAGAGAGTCTGCTCAGCTAACCTAAAGTATCTCATGGTTAAAGGAACACCAGGCAACGTTTTCGTGTTAATTAATCATCTTCGTAAGTCGGTATATGGTTAAATGACTCATTACAGGGCGAATGAAGACTCTCTCGCCCGCCCCAACTGCCTGTAGGACGAATATCCCGCTTGCAAGTTCAGTGTATCGTACCCGCCGACCTTCAGTCTCACAGTCTCAGACATCGCGAAAAGCAGGATCATTTTACATCCTGCATCCACAGCACAGAGGCAGGCTAATGAAACGCTAGCGATTGTTGCAAACATGTGTATAATGCCTTGACGGAAGATGCAAGAGCTTCAGACCGAGCAAGGACTCGCACACATATCGACACGTACAGACGCTAGGGGAAGTTTCGTAGAGAAAAAGCATCAGGCTTGCCTGGTGTCCCTTTAAGTGTGGACATTTCTATCTCCACTGAGAGTTTACATCTACTGTAACGGCAACCTCTATAACCCTGGATACTAATGCTAAGCTTGCCATGAAAGAACTGCATACTGCTACACTAACAACAGACTCCCAAGGCAGCTTTCATTGACTGATTTATTTGATTTCAGTGACTTCAATCACACATGTTGTTTCAGAATCGTGAAAGCAAATGGTCTATACTTCAATGAGATACATTTTTTTTTTTAAATGGTTTGGTCAGGTTACACTGTTGGGGAAAACACTGATTTCACAGGCTGGGATTCAGTGATTACCTCGCTAAAAAGTTAGATTAAGATCTGTCTTCAACTCTGGGGCTCACAGTCAGTTGAGGGCTTGAGAAGCAAATGTGGCCTGATTCCATCCTTTTTCAATGACGTGTGGCAGACAAACCTGGAACCATCTGTTTTTGTTTTTCGATACGATGGATGAACATCAGCATATACATGGATGTGGATACACATACTTCCCCGGATTGTTCCATGATCTGGGATCAGATCCAGTGTGGAATTCTTTCATGCCCTGGATGACGTTAAGAATATCATCTCAGCAACCTGCAGATGTGTGCCAGTCTGGAAGGCTACACAACAGGATGGCAGCAGCTGTAACACAGTATTGCCATGGGGTGTGCCACCTCCCCCAACCTATTTGTGGCGGCCTTTGTGGTGGCCCTCAGATGGGCCAGGCAGGTAGCTAGCTAGCCAGGCAGGGGGTATTAAGCTACCATCAGGTGAGAGGCTTCGACCGCTGAGGAGCTACATCGATAATGTCACAAGCAACTTGCAGACAGCACCATGTACAGCCAGGCTCCTCATGCTGTTTTCATGGGCAAGAATGGAGATAAAGGACAGGATCAGTGCATGAGAATATCACTTTTGTGGCAGGAGGAGAGCCCATTCCACAACGATGGGATGCTATTATAAACAGGTGCCTCAGCTGGTCAGACATCTGGAGGCTCAACTGGCTCAGATTCCTGATGAGGGTGGTCTATGACACCCTTCCATGCCCCCTAGAATCTTGCCTGGTGGTTTGAAGTGAAGTGAAGACTGCCTGCTGTGTAAGTCTTCAGCACATCTTATCAGGATGCAAGGGGGTGCTGTTCCTGGGATACTTTAGGTAGCATCATAATTAAGTCCTGGCTAGGTCGGCTGAGGTCCTGTAGAGATCTAGAGTGGTAGCACTGAAAGGTCTGCACTGGCAGGAATTGTAACATCTGGAAACATGCTCCAAGCACCTAGACAGAAGGAGAACACCATTCTGTCATCTGGCAAAGACTGGCAGATGTTGGTGGACCTCAGGAAGAAGCAGGTCTTGCCTAGAGAGATTATAACAACAACTCTCCTGGCTCGTCCTGTGGTTCACAGTGGAGGAAAGGGTTCTCTTCATGGAACTTACCATCCCCTGGGTGGAAGGAATGTCAACAGCACACAAGAGGAAACACCACAAGAGTGCACGGAGGCTGGCTGGAAAGCCAGGGTTTACCCGTGGAGGTGTGATGTGGGAAAAGTAACAGTCCAACAGTTCCATAGCAGTGCGGAAAGTATGGAGAGCTCGAAGAAGAGGCGGAGAAGGTGAGCTTCTGTCTGTGGCTCCGGAGGAAGGACAGCAGTTGGAGGTCAACACCCCAGTAAAGGCAACTGCAGGGGGTGACGTCCCCTTACAATATTTTGGCATGTCTAAATGGGACCATGCCAAAAATGCATTCCACCTCCTAATGAGCATTCTGTGCGTATAATTAGTGGCTTGAACTAGTTAGCCCTTAGACCCCGATTGATGCAAAGTGCGTCAAAAAACACACCCTTTCTTCTCTGTTACATTGCTCCGGAACTTTTCATCATTTGAATTACTCACAAATCCGTGATAGCATAGATATGGCAAGCATATCAGATGAAAGAGGAGACACAGGGCTATCCACTGGTACCAAGTATATCCTTCTGGGTTATCAAACAGACAAAGTGACAGCGAAATAATAACTTCATATAGCTCGACTTACCTCACATTTTTGTGTGTTTCTCTATGGCAAAGCATGTTCATAATCCGGTTTTGAGATCCTAGCAAATTCCTGCATGACATTCAATTCAAGGCTCACATTGCATCCCAATTTGTTCGATAAAGAAACACTTTTTTGCCTTTACTTTGTTCATGGCAACTAAAGGTAGTGAAAATGCCCATAAAACATTCTAGGGTTTCAAGAGTAACTAGTAAGGGTTAACTAGTACACATGTACAGTCTCACTAGTTTGTTCTGGATTTAACTGGCTGTTCAGTCAGTGTTTTACCTATTTTTTCTGGTCACCGCTATTTTACTAGGACTCTATAGAGTTTGGGATTGTGTCGTCAAATCACTAAGAATTGTGGGAATTACGGTAACGGTTGCTACTGTACAGATAGACATCCAATGGAGTAGGCATGACGTACGTCAAATGGACCTATTTTTCTGCCACTGACATGTTCAACATGTAATCTCAAATGTTGGCCAATACGGAAAGGATCTCTATGGATAACTATGTCTGTTTTACCCAGTGGATGTAAAGCAACTTACTACTGCCCATACAAACACTGGTATGAAGTTACAGCTTCATAATATCAGTAGACAAACTCATGTTAACTCAATGTTGCACAGCCCACAGAACAGAAGCCAATCTACAGCATTTAATGCTCTTTATTTTATTTAAGTA
>NC_063195.1:14444600-14494600 GCF_017589495.1 Alosa alosa
AGTAAAAGTAAAAAGTACCTGCTTTTAAATGTACTTTAAGTATTAAAAGTAAAAGTATTTGCATAATGATTTATTCTCTTAATATCTATAAAAATCAGTATGGGCTGTGGCATTTTAATTAAGCTAGTTTTAGGTTATACTCGACTAGATAGTTTTAAGTTAATGCAATTGTGCTTACCATCTGTGGCCCAGTTTACATTCTGACCTACAATTCTAGAGACTGTAATTCTGGTTATCTACTAGGGTGATCTGCTGAGTAATATCATTCAGCAAAACACGAGAGCCTGAAGTTTAACGGGTAGACAAGGGAAACGTCGGGTGGATCGTAATGCCAATTATGCTGATTGAAACAGAAAAGTTGCTGAGAAAGGTGTCTTTATGATTAAGTTCAGTTTCACTTGGCGCAGACGATAGACATTGAATGAGCCCACGCTACTACCCCCCCAATTGTAGGCTATGCATCTTTATTTAATCACACACAATTAAGGAATATTTCCTAATCTGGAAAATGTTACGCTTTTTCCGCCACCGGTTCATTAATAGTCTACCATTAATTTGTGCCGCAAATGATCAGACGTGTGACAGAAGCATGGGCATAGCCTGTAACTTCGCTGATCCGCGGATAGCAATCTCATCGGAGAGGAGGCCCTAACGCTGCAGATAACAGACAGAGAAAGGCACAGAACACAGTTGCATGTACAGTGTAGCCATGGGTCTGGTGAATATAGCCTACCGAATGCAGATGGCTACAAGCTCACGCTTTGCCTGGTCTAGACTAGAAGCTTATGTTTCTAAGAATGCACGTAGCGCTCCAGAATCTTTGGTAGCAACCCCGGTAAAAAACAAACGTGTTTGTCAGAGAGAAAAAAAACTGATCATAAAATGTATCGTAAAAGGAACGATGGTGTTGTAGAAATGTAGCGGAGTAAAAAGTACAGATAATTGCTGTAAAATGTAACGAAGTAAAAGTCAAAAGTATGCACTATAAATTTTACTTAAGTAAAGTACAAATACGTGGAAAATTTACTTAAGTACAGTAACGAAGTATTTGTACTTCGTTACATTCCACCACTGCTCAAGGGCCACATTGGGTTTTGAAAAATTATTTATTTTTAAATATTAATTGCTTAAAAATAGCCTACTGCTAATTTTATGCTGTTGAACACATGTATAAACTGTGCACTGTCGCTTTAAGACAGTCGCTTTAATTCACGTTTATTTCTCAATGATCTTCTGCCTGCTCCGCTGTGGCTAGTGCTGTACCTACGGCTGGGCCCTCTCACAGTTTTTAAATGGTCTGTTGTGGGAACTACTGTTGCCTTCATGATTTCCTTTTAAAACTTTCTTATAAGAAGGAGATATCAATTATTAACAATCACAAGCCAGCTGGAACCTGCGGCTCTCTCCCTCTCGTGAGTGCAGACGTGTTCCCAATTAAATGGATCGCATAATGTTCACGTTAGATCTGCTGCAAAGGAGATAACTAAGAGTTAACTTAGTTTAACATGATGTTATCTCTATTTAACATGATGTTTTGACATTGACATTGTAAACGTTCTCTAAGGAGAGTGAAAAGCAGTTTGCAGTAAAGTCGTCTCTATCGCAGGAAAAAAATAGCGAGCAGCCTGATAACCAAATGAAATGCTCGGCGGGCCGGATGAAAGTGCTTGGCGGGCCGGATGCGGCCCATGGGCCGCAGTTTGCCCACCCCTGCTCTAGTTTCACTTGCTGCAGGGACGCACACATTGCATGAGCGCTCATAAGCGCTCTATTTGAGTTCTACATGCTGGAAATCTTAGTTATCAGATGTAGGCTGATGTAGGCTATCAGGCTGACGCTTTTTTAGCCAAAGCGACTAACAACATGGTAAACAGTTTAAGTTTTAGAGCAATTCTCAACAATTTGAAGACAATTTAAAAACATTAGAGTACAGTAAGAATAAGTGCATTAGTGAGTGCTGTTTTTAACAGTTACTTGTCCGTTTAAGACGGCTGGTGAGTTCTAGGATCAGTAAGACTTGTTGTAAGTGTTGCTATGAGAGGAGATGTTCTCTAAAGAGCTGGGTCTTCAGGAGTTTTTTGAAAATGGAGAAGGATGTCCCTGCCCTTGTAGGAACTGGCAGTGTGTTCCACCAACGAGGAACAACAGATGAGAAAAGTTTGGATTGGCTTGAGCTGCACCGGTGGTAGAGCTAGACGTCGTTCGTCCTGAGGAGCCGAGCTGTCTGGAGGTAGCGTATGTCTGTATGAGGGCATTCAAGTAGGTGGGAGCAGAACCGGAGACTACTTTGTAGGCAAGCGTTAGAGCCTTGAATTTGATGCAGGCCGCCATAGGTAGCCAGTGTAGCTGGATGAGCAGCGGGGTAACATGTGCCCTTTTGGGTTGGTTGTAGACCAGGCGCGCCACCGCATTCTGGATCATCTGAAGTGGTTTCACTGCACAGGCTGGGAGACCTGTCAGGAGGGCATTGCAGTAGTCAAGTCGTGAGATGACTATTGCCTGAACCAGAAGTTGGGTAGCATCTTGAGTCAAGTAAGACCTGATTTTCCGTATATTGTAGAGTGCGAAACGGCATGACCGGGCGACTGAGGCAACAGGATCTGAGAAGTTTAGTTGGTTGTCGAGAACAACTCCTAGATTTCTTGCAGTCCTGGTAGGTGAAACAGACAGGGAGTCAAATTTGATGTTGATGTCGTGGTGTATGGTAGGTTTAGCTGGGAGGACCAGCAGTTCAGTCTTTGAGAGGTTCAGCTGGAGGTGGTGTGCCTTCATCCATGTAGCTATGTCTGAGAGGCAATCCGAGATCCGTGCTGAAACCAAGGGGTCATCAGGTGGAAAGGACAGATAGAGCTGTGTGTCATCTGCATAGCAGTGGTATGAGAAGCCATGCGAACGGATAATCTGTCCCAAGGAGGTGGTGTAGATAGCAAAGAGAAGAGGGCCCAGCACTGAGCCCTGGGGACCCCTGTGGTGAGATGGTGAGGTGCAGATAGCTGACCAAGCCATGATAATGTTAAACGAAGGCCCTGTGAGGTAGGATTCAAACCAGGAGAGAGCAGAACCGGAGATTCCCATGTTAGCGAGTATAGAGAGAAGGATGCGTGATTAACCGTGGTCAAAGGCAACCCGATAAGTCAAGCAGAATGAGTACTGATGACCAGCGGTCGCCTCTGGCTTCTTTAAGGCTTTGGTACAGACAGCAGAGCCAAGCCGGGTAGAGTGGCCGCTTTTGAACCCAGACTGATTTGGATCCAGAAGGTTGTTCTGTGAAAGGAAGTCAGAGACCTGTTTGGAGACTGCTCGCTCAATGCCTTTGGATAGGAAAGGCAGGAGTGAGACAGGGCGGTAGTTCTCGACTTGAGCAGGGTTGAGAGAAGCTTTCTTAAGTAACGGTGTTACCCAAGCCATTTTGAACGCTGTTGGAAATGTGCCGAGGTTAGCGAGGCATTGATCACATGTGTGATAGCTGGAGCGATGGCCGGGCTGATGGACTGAAGTAGGCTCGTGAGGGTATAGGGTCCAGCGAGCATGTGGTAGGACGGCTGCATGTCAGGAGTCTAGATACTTCACTCGAGAGAGAGGCGTGAATGCTGAAAAAAGATGTTCCAGCAGTCCCTAGAGGTTGTAGGAGTGCGGTATCTGAGTCAGATGCGTTGAGTGGGCATGTAGAGAATTGACTGCTGATTGCCGCCACTTTGTTTGTAAAAAATGAGGCGAGGGTGTCTGCAGTAAGGCTGGATGGAGGAGGAGGCAGCTGAGGGTTGAGTAGCGATTTGAAGGTTGAGAAAAGTTTTCGAGTGTCTGTAGCGCTGTTGATTTTGTCATTGTAGAAAGCCGTCTTAGCAGCAGTGATGCTGGCTGAGAAGGAGGCCAGGAGTGTCTGGTAGTTTTGTGCCATTTCCTCCGCCGCTCTGAGTTTGGTGCGCCATGATCGGAGGGTATCATTTAGCCATGGATGAGAATGTTTGGATCGAGCTGGCCTTGTGGTAAGAGGGCACAGCTCGTCTAGACACGAGGTCAGTGTGGAGCAGAGCGATTCAGTGGCCTCATTAACCTCCAGAGAGGAGAAGGTGTTGAGTGGAGGTAAACCGGAGGCAACCACAAAGGAGAAGTGCATTGGAGACAGGTTCCGGATGTTGCGGCGGAACGTGACCATCGGCTGAGGAGCCGGAGGCTGTTCTGTCCAAGTCTCAGTGAGAGCAAGGAGTTTCAATGAAAGGTGGTTGGCATAGCCAACTATGATGTCCGTTTTGTTGACTGCGGATTGACAGTTCCACAAGCCCATGGAGAAGGAGGTTTCTGTAGGTAAGGACCGTTTAAGTTGCTGGAGGTTAAGGCGATTTCTGCCCCTTTTGGCATGATGCCGTTTTCTGCGATGGCCGGTGATAACAGATATGGTGTAATGGCACATTTTTGCCTTTGTCGGCAACTTGCTCGTCTTGACCGCGTCCGTCTTACACGAGGACGGCTGAAACGAGGGCTGACGCTGACGCTTACGCTGACGCTGACGTTTCAGCAACAGCCTCTATTGTTATGCTGACTGGAATTGCAGCGTAGACCGCCCTCTGACGTTCGCACAGCTTAGATTGTTCAAAAGGGTGTTAATTACTGTCAACTGAAAGTCCGCTCGCTCACACCGACCGAAACTCGCAGTTTCAAGTAGCCTCCTCCCTCAGCTGTTCCCAAACGCCCAGAGTCCAGTTCTAAACAATTGGAGAGGATTGGCCAGTAGTAGCCTATGTGTTCTTGTTTTCTCTCTCCCAACTCACTGCAGTTGTTGTCTGTATTTAAGACAAAGATCTCCAGTAGATGTAGCACTATGACACACATTGACTGTGAAATGCCGCCGATGTTTGATCAGATCAAATAAGACGTTCTAAATGGATCACGATGTAATTAGCCTACAGTAAGCTGTTCAGATCTGTTCCAAGCGTCTTGGAGACGTGTGCTGACTGTGCTATGTCTATTCATGCGTTTTATCAGGTCCCTTTCCACAGGTGTATTAATCAAGCACCATCCAGTCTGCATTGTGAATTAAGGTGCTTGATTTTACACACCTGTGGAAAGGGACCTGATGAAACCCATGAATATAGTTGATGACACCAAATTAAAAAAGTATTTCTGATTGGGGAAACGTTTAGCCTAGTTTATTTATTTTTTTCAGTCCGCGGTTCCAATATTCAATCTTGCTGCAAATGATCAGACGTGTGAAGCACCGGGCATAACTCAATTTCGTGGCTACGTGGACCAGTAGGTTAATTGTTGAGGAGGCCCATAGTTTGAGAAAAGCTGCAGATCATAGACAGAGAAAGCATAATGCTCCGAGAACAGTAGCCGAAAGTCTTTCTGCAGAAACAACAAGTGCCTTGGTGCGCGCACCCCCGCTTTCACTTTGACTCCCTGCATTTCTACATTGTGACAAAAACTGCCAGTCAGACAGTGCATTTTGGTTTACTAAATTAGCATAATTCTACCTGAAATCTGCTCACTGCAGATGTTATAGGCTAATGCAGACCCAAGCAGCTGCACAGCCTTGAAAGACGCACACTTTGAATTTGATCAGAGCGGCGCTGGTTCTTCCCTGGCTAATTTGATGTGATTGGATGACCGTTCAATCAAATCAACAGACCTATTTGTGTCTCTCTGTGGTTCCAACTCTTACGGGAGCGTTTCTTTCTATATTTTACTTTCATTTTAATTTAATCTGACAAAAAGTGTGGGGGATAGAATCGTGTTCCAGCAAAAGTGTGTACGTTATAACACCCACATCCCCCAAGCTTGCTACGCGCCTGAATACAACTATGACTACAATTTTAGTTAAAGTTACCTAGCAAACATCAATCGCAAGAATGTGTACAGTTTACTTACAGCAATGGTAGGCCTACATACATTATGTCATGACTGCCGATGCTGTGTATCGTCAGTTTATAAAGTTTAGGCAAAGTAGGAAGTAACGCCAGGAATCCCTGATCAATGTGATTGGTTAGGCTGGACCAATGGTTTCGTCAAAGTCTACGCCCATCACCATGCTAGTGTTGGAAACGTTTCCCAATCATGAGTGTCCAGATTCTATTCATGAATCAGGACACAAAGTAAATCAATCTGGTTTTAACCAAGCTAAACAATAGTATTTTACCGTAATTTCCCAACTATTTTCTCATAGGAATGTGCTGCAAACAGAAGAAGACATTCGAGGAATTGCAGGACCGTGCAAAGAGAGCCTGTGGAAAAGAAATTGATTACAGTAATTTTCTCTCTCTCTCTCTGTCTCTCTCTTTTTGAGTGTGTGTGTGTGTGTGTGTGTATGTTTGCTTCTAGTATTTAGTCACTTTCTTTGTTCTTTCTGTCTATAACTAATTCCAGGATTTGTTTTCCGAGTATGACAATTTCAATCAATCTTTTTTTTTAGTTTTCAAGGGCACTGTTCAAGAAATACAACCTTCCTCCGCAACAGACGTTTTCAATATCAAGGTGGATAGCATGCTCAAATCTGGTATGTATACTGCAGGAACAACAACTTGCTTTTCATACACTTCAGAGTGAAGGGGGAACCACTACCAATGTGTAGCACGGTAGCCATTATGCACCAGAACACTCACCGCACACCATCTTCGTGGTTCAAGGTTTAGAATACAGAAAATGCAATATGCATCCAAAAAACAAAACAAAGCGAAAAAGATCTCATAACTCAGTAGATTCAATATTTATTGTAAATCTAATAAATATAAGATATTAACAATGGACATAAACTATCAATGAGTTTTTCATAATTGCTAAAACACCTTAAAACTAAAACAACCTCCACCCTTTTCACAAAAATGTAAAAACAAACCCCCATTCTCAATAATTTCTACTGGATTTATAGTAAAATTTGAATCCACTGAGTTATGAAATCTTTTTTGTTTTGATTTGTTTTTTAGATGCAAAATGCATTTTCTTTATTATAAACAATGACACTTTCTCCTGGAGCTATACGATATGATATATGATGCTGCCCTGGACACTGTGTTTTCCTTTTGAAGGGCTGGTTTAGGATTTTGGACATAGGACCTCATTTCCAAGTTAGCAAGTGTGATATTTATCAGTGGAGACTGTTTTCAACAAGTTTCATCCAGTCCTTTCAGTTAAAGAGTTCGCAGGTGCTAGGTTAGCGCAAGTCTACGGTATGTGCTAGCCTGCCACTAAAAACAGTCTTACCCACTCCACAGTACACCTGAGGTAAATAAGTTAGCAGATAGTCTGGCATTATAATTTATTTGCCTCGGGTGTACTGTGGAGTGGGTAAGACTGTTTTTAGTGGCAGGCTAGCACATTCCGTTGACTTCCGCTAGCCTGGCACCAGCGAACTCTGCAACCAGAAGGACTGTTGAAAACGGTCTCCACTGATAAATATCACACTTGTTAACTTGGAAATGAGGTTCTACGTCCAAAATCCTGAACTGATGATAACATAACTGACACAAGTGAGCGTCTTTTATACAGAGAGAAATACAGAGAGCGAAAAATAACACTGGTCATTTCCTATGTCATCAGGCACAGATGGCCGCATGATCAATGGGACTGAACGTCTTTTCATTGCCCATACAACCTGCAGGGACAAAATGGACCTGCAGGTCACCAAAAGCTACCTGATTATGGGAGCAAAGCAGGATGTTCACAAAGTTAAGGACGGGTAAGTTGGTTGGAACTGAGAGATTCCAACGCAACAGAACCAGAACTGTAGTATCGTTTACTTAGAATTCTTTCCACTTTCTTTTTTGTCAATAAATCCATGAATTGGAAGGTATACCATCTGATTTATATCCCTGTGTGTGTGTGTGTGTGTGTGTGTGTGTGTGTGTATGTTTTCATAGGTATCAGTTTGTGTTTGGTGATAAAACCTGGATAGAGTACTGGCCAAAAGAGACAGAAGGCCAAAAGCCAGAGTTTAGTGAACAGTTTCAGCAACTCCATGTTCTTGCCTTTGAACTCATGAACTTTGGCTGTAGTTTTTGATGTCAAAATGTCCATGAGTTGGCTTAACCAATGAAGCTCTGTCACCAATGTTTTTCATTTTGCTGATGCATAATATTATGTCTTGTGAATAAATGTGAAAGAGTTGTCCTACCATATCACAAATGATCTCAATAAAGAAAGATCGTTGCCAATTATCTCAATAAAACCTGTTGGATTGAGATTAGGTTTTTCTTTATGATTTACAGTAAGTATGGATAATACAGTTAACAGCATAACTCTCAAAAAGAATTTCAAGTTTTTGCCTGAAATTGTACTGTGCCTATTTACAAGGGCATTGTTCCCACCTCTTCTGGGGCCTACCATGTTGGACCTCTATAGAAAGCTGAGAACCTCTAGTTTTCGTAGGAAACAGTCAAAATAAATGTGTGATGTACTCACTAAGAGTTACAGAGGCTAGAATATAGTTTTTTCTTTCTGCCGGATTACAAGCATCTCTGAACTGACCACATTTCAGCCCTCTAGGTCTCTTGATATCCCTTAGAAACACAACTGAGCCCTAGCACCAGGTCTTGTGAAGTTGTGTGCAAAAGTAGATCAATATAGAATGAAAACATGAGTGCTTTAGACCATTATTTGCCAAGGTATGCCCATGTGTTTGTAAAATGCCTATGGATACTCCCCATAGGACTTTTTGTTATCCAAAATGCATACTGACAATCAAATGATTACTGCACATGAACCCCTTTGTGTAGAAGCATAATCCTGGTCTCAAATGAAAGGTAACACTTTGAGGTTTCATGCTTGTATTTGGATTATACTTCAGGGGTTCTGATATGGAATGACTACACTAAATAAGTAATGATTACAAAACTGTCTATTTTTGCATTTACTTTGTTGGTTCAATGAGTGTGTATAAGATAGACTATACATCTGTACAACTAATATTAGATAACACAACATGAAGATTCAATTTCTATGGATTCTTGTGAATATTTCAGTACCCAATATGTTGCATCTACTTATTGTGCTGCAGCTACACTGCAGCCAGAAGTCAGGGTAGCACCAAAAGCGGAAGGGGGGGAGGGGGGCATTTTGGATCAAATTTAATTGAGACATAATAAGATTAATCTGAGAATATAAAGCACTATACAGATTGTAGATGAAAAAAGTTGTCATTTTTGGATTCCCAAGAGTCAAAGCTTTGAAATGGTGTATAACATTACTATGCTACATAGCAATATGGTGCATACAATTGATTTAGAATGTTGGGGGGAGGGGGGAAACCGTCCTGCCGGCGGGACACTGTCTTTTATTCTGTTTCATCTTTTTTATACATGTATACATTTTATACATTTTTATACATTTATCCAACACACTACATGCAGGTAGATGCTATGGTCTACGTCAGGGGTCACCAACCTGTCGATCACGATCGACCTGTAGATCTTTTTCGGACCCCGAGATCAACAGGAAAAATTAAAACGCAGTCATCAAATTCCTGCATGTTCGCCACAAGTGTGATATTTTTGACCTGATACATTTGCCTAAATAAAAGGCCTTAAATTGGTATTTAGTATTTAGGCTTTGGTTCTCTTTTGACGCTTCAAGGTAGATCTTGCCTTTGTTCAGGGCCGAGATCAGGGATCTTGGGCTCAAAAAGGTTAGTGACCACTCGTCTACATCATTGTAACAAGGAAGCAGCCCAGATAGAGAGAGCCCCGACTGCAGCCCAGATAGAGAGAGCCCCAACTGCAGCCCAGATAGAGAGAGCCCCGACTGCAGCCCAGATAGAGAGAGCTCCGATTGCAGCCCAGATAGAGAGAGCCCCAACTGCAGCCTAGATAGAGAGAGCTCCGATTGCAGCCCAGATAGAGAGAGCCCCAACTGCAGCCTAGATAGAGGGACTTTAACATTTTTAAAATTGTTGGCAGAGCTTCAATTCTGCTTCAAAGGTGAAACACTCCAGGGTAGTTTAACCATTTGTTTCCCACTTCGAGTTTTTTTTTTTTTTTTCAACAAGTGAAGTTACCCAGCATCGCTTAGACCACCTTTAAATTAGGACTTCTGTATGAAATGGACAGATTTAGACTTACAAATATGACATAACCATTAACAGATTTAAAGTATCTTGCTGTAAAAAAATATGGCAATTACAAAGCACGATTAAGACACATAGTGGAGATTTGTGTTATTTGACTAAGGGGCCCCATTCAGATATCAGGGGTGAATAACATAACCATTAGTATAATTGAGGCACCCTATTAACCTTTAAAGGTGTACTGTCACACCGGTGTGACAGGAATGTTGGTAAACGAACGTTCTAAAGAATATCTGGGTTCATTGAATTCAACATAGAAACCTTGAAGTGTTGCAGAATGGATTCTTATGTTAGAATGTTCAAAAACCCACATCTTAAGACATCACATAACATAACCCGCGTCATTTGACTGAGAGGCCTTATTCAGATCGAGGGTGGAGATAGTAGTGACTTTCCGCAAAGTATGTGCGTGTGTGTGTGAGTTTACGTATGTATCAGGGATGGAAAAAAATGGAAAAAATATTTTTCTGTATCTTTAGTGGTAAAAATATTATTTACCACTAAAGATACAGTATGAACATTTGATAAAAAGTCATGACGAAAATGATCACATTTATAGATAGGGTAAGGCTATTTGCACCCCTGGTACAATTAGCAGTGTATGCTATTCGTACCCTAGTGCAATTAGAAGTGAATTCTATTCGTACCCCCGTCTGGTACAAATATCAATGTAAGCTATTCGAACCCGGTGCACACAGCAATGTGTTCTATTAATACCCCTTCTGGTACAAATATCAGTGTATGCTATTTACACCCCTGTGCATTTACTCTGGCATATTGATTACACAATGTAATAAAAAAATAAAAAACGAGCAACATGTTTTTGTTGTTATGTCACAGGGTGTGAATAGCTCAGCTGTGTAATAGACACTCTGAATAAGGTAGATAGATAGATAGATAGATAGATAGATAGATACTTTATTGATCCCCAGGGGAAATTCAAGTTAGGTTAGGTATGCTGTTTACATCAATGTATAGTTAGAAGTGGATGCTATTCGTACCCTGGTGTATTTAGTAATGTATGCTATTTACACCCTGGTGCATGAACTAGCTAATTGTTGCAATCATAACTTCCGTTTGAGAACCAATTTCTTGTTCAAATTGCGCGCCTTCTCTCCAGAGACGTTGGTACATATGCGCACTCTCTCTGCCAAAATGTATCATGCGGGAATCAAACCCCTGTTTCCCACATACTAAACCGTGTCTGTGACCACTGCACTGCATCTGCTTTCACATCTTGATGGGTGTTTACAGGTAAACTTATAGTTTATAGGCCTAAGCGTCATATTCACAAAATTTCTGTTAACTAACCAACTGACGGTTGTATGTGTTCATTGAACAAAGATTCACTTTTCTTTCTACTTTTCAATCTAAAACTTAATTTGAACATATATTAGTGCCGAAACCTTTCAGAATTCTTCACTTTCTGCTGACGAAAAAACAAATGTCCGCCATGTTTTTTGAGCAACGTCTTTTTGTTGTTATGTCACAGGGTGTGAATAGCTCAGCTGTGTGGCCAATTCTATTCATACCAGGGGTGTAAATAGACACTCCGTTATTGATATTATTGCAATATGATTAAAATATGCTGATTTTTTTTTCTAAACCTACCATCAATGTTCGACAGAACTCATAATTGGCCTGTCCTTCATGCCCTGTAGCAACAAAACTAAAGGTCAACAGAACATCGCTAGTGTCATAAAAGTGGTGTGGCTCCTTTAAGACATAATCCATTAGTCGATATTAATCCATACTTATACTTATACTATTAGTGTGAGTTCTGGAGCTATCCAACTTTATCTAACCTACATCATCTCATTTTAATTTACCTATAATGAAATAATATATAGCAATTTATTTAGCATGCATTAAGTGTGTAGGAGTCCAGTCTGAATGAATGCTATAGTCTACCCACTATTTAAATCAGAGCCTGTATAGTCTATATCTGCGTCAGTCTTTTTACGTGCTCTTCTTGTAGGACTTTGCAGCAAAAAGAGGAAGACTTTTGCGGAATTATAGCAACGTGACATAAGAGCATGTCAAGTTCATGTTGACATAGCGACACCAGACATGTATCGCACCAGAGTGGACAACATGCTCAAGAAGGGTGTGTATATTGCAACAGATAAAGTCATGGTCGTCACTGGACAAGATGTTAAATTCTATGACCTAGTGAGTTAGGGAGCCTCACATCTCTCAGCCCTCATGCATATATGCTTATTTAACCTGCACACTTCTTTAACCTGTATATATACTTATTTAACCTGCATATATATATTTTTTAGCCTGCAAATATAATTCTTTAATCTGGACAGGCACAATATTGATCCCACTCATAAGAAGTTCTAGGTTATTAGAAGAAAACAAACACAGAGAGAGGTCAGGACAACATATAATGAAATTGAATACAATGTCTTTATTGTAATTGCAACATTTTTTGTACAATTTGCTGTGCAGCCCCTTAACATGCATATAGCGAGTTGAGTCTTAGAAACATCATTGTACTTTTAGTTAACATCATTGTACTTTTAGTTATTGCACGCTGTAGACATAGAAAATAATATTGTGAACGTTTTCGTTTCCACACATTTAACAATATTGCATGATGAGTATTTTGATGATGTTGGGGTGGGGAAGTTGAAAGGAGTTCCAAAATTATTATTTTTTGGAAGGTCATTTATTCATACTGGTGAGGCAGACTCATAAATTACATTTACATTTTAACTTGCATTATCATGAGTACATTCAATGGCAATTGAACCATGATCTTGGCACTGTTCTCGCTCACATGTTGAGTTAAGCCACAGAATGACTGAGAGAGAAATACAGAGAGTGAAAAATAACACTGGTCATTTCCTGTGTCATCAGGCACAGATGGCCGCATGATCAAGGTGAGTGAGCGTCGTTTCGTTGCCCATACAACCTGCAGGGAGCAAATGGACCTGCAAGTGACCAAAAGCTACCTGATTATGGGAGCAAAGCAGGACGTTCACAGAGTTAAGGACGGGTAAGTTGGTCGGAACTCGGAACCAAGAAATTCCAGAACAGCAGAATAAATATCCTCTAACATTTAAAAATCTAATCTGTGTGTGTGTGTGTGGCCTGCCTGCATGTGTGTGTGTGTGTGTATGTGTGTGTGTTTTGACAGCTATCAGTTTGTGTTGGGAGAACAAACCTGGATAGAATACTGGCCCACAGACACAGAAGGCCAAGAATCAAAGTTTGGTGAGAGATATCAAGGAATCGAAGACCTCTCCTATAAACTGGAATATGTTGGCTGTAGCCATTGAATTCAAATATCCACAAATTGTTTTAAAGCCATTGCTATCAATGTTTTTTGCTGCAGTATCTTTTATTTCACCTATACAATAGTGAGTGGGCAGCCATGGCCTACTGGTTAGCGTTTCAGACTTGTAACCGGAGGGTTGCAGGTTCGAACCCCGACCAGTAGGCACGGCTGAAGTGCCCTTGAGCAAGGCACCTAACCGCCGCTGTGGTTGCAGGCAGCTCACTGCGCCTGGATTAGTGTGTGCTTCACCTCACTGTGTGTTCACTGTGTGCCGAGTGTGTTTCACTAATTCACGGATTGGGATAAATGCAGAGACCAAATTTCCCTCACGGGATCAAAAGAGTATATATACTTTATATATACTTTTATACAATACAAAACTTGTGGGGGAGCTGTGGTGCAAGTGACGGCACCGTTTTCAGATTGTTAAACAAATAAACAGCTCATTTCTCTGGTTTTGATTGGTCTGTCAGGAAAGGTGTCGTAGCTCCACTTCAGTTTTCCCTTTTCGATTTAGAACCGGATATCGTGTGACGAATTTATCACAGCTGTAAACATGAACACAAGTTTAACTTTGGTGGATGTGACCCGCCCTGGCCTAAAGCTAAAGGCCCCAGTTGCACTGACCTAGAGACATAAATGAGAAATAACAAACAAACAAGGTCAGGGGTAACATACAACAGAACACCTACATTTTCTTAAAGGCCCCCTTGAAAAGAACATTTCCTAACTAATTTTGATGGCACATACACTCTTACACATACTCTACACACATACACACTTGCACTCCATTTGCACGTTCACCTGGAGGCTCCACCATATTAAAAGCCATCCAAAACCAATTACTGTTAAATGGTAGTGTGATTTAAACCCTCCAATGCCAAGTGAACATTGATGCCAACTAGTCAAGGGTATGTGTCAATTAATGTGGACATTTCATAATCATTAGCTCCACCTGGAGTACGCCTGTAAACACGTCCATGATTTCGTCATAACCTCTTTCCGCTAGGGAGAGAAAAATAGGCTATTACACCCTACGCGCCAATCAAGGGAACTTCATTTCGCTGTGAGGATGATTCCCAGCCAATTGCACTCTGTAACCAAGGTGGAGAGGGTACGGACTAGTTTTGGAAAGGCCCCAAGCCTGCACTGAGAGCTCAATGCCGTGAAAATGCAGGTCGTTTATCTCTGCTGAACAGATGCGGTTGAGCAAGACACATGTCCTGTGTGATAGACTGGCCTGTCGTGGTTACTGTTGCTGTGTCACCCTGCTGTCATGGTTACTATTGCTGCATCACTGTGGTCTTCTTCCCTTTGGGCATGACAAGACAAGAACTAGGGTCCATGAACAGTAGCTGCCAAAGTTCAAAAACAGTGCCAGTGCCAAAGTTCAAAAGAGATTCCAGTACAGGAGAACGGAATGTGATGGAAAATCAAGGAAAATCAACAGCATCAGCACATTATAGCTGTGATAATGGTTATGGTGGAATGCATCATGAATCAGGCTGATGTTACAAATTGAGTTGTTTTTTTTTTTGTAAATTAAAATTAACGCACAGCTGCCATGGTATTTATGGAAAGAAATGTTTATTTATCTTCAATTTTGCAATGCATTGTGATGCTCCAAACTTCCACCCAGAGCCTTATAGATCTCTGTCTAGGGCTCTGCTTCCACCAGAGCAAGTAGAACATAGCCTAATACAGTGTTTCTTAACTGGTGTGTTGGGACCCAAAAGTGGGTCGCGGAACCGTTCTGGGTGGGTCGTGGAGCTTGTTTAAAAAAAAAAAAAAAGTCGCCCATTTTAAATGCTACCTTATCAGATGTAATATTGGACCTTTCTTTTGATTAGATTCCAACATGGGAAATTTTGGGTCCCAAAGCAAGACCAGTTAAGAACCGCTAACCTGATATGAATTGGCATTTTTTGACAAAGGACCTAGTATACTCAGCTATAAAACTCAAAAATTAAAAATAAATCCCAAATCCTCCGATTTGTAGCGTTAGTCATGATGTATTCGCCCATATGATGATTTTATTATGCATGTGTAGGAAGAAATAGTATAAAATATAACACCTCTGTCTGCAGTAGTACACGTTAAACAAGGTTCTGGTACAACACATTAGTTCATCCAAAGAAAACTAAAAAATACAATAGCAAATCATCACCATCACACAGTCACAGGCTCTCCTCACACCCACACACACATATAAACACACACACACACACACACACAACACACACACACACACACACAAAAACACACACACACACACACACAACACACACACACACATAAAACACACACACACACACACAAACACACACAGTCACCGGCCCTCCACACACACACACACACACACACACACACACACACACAACAAACATACACACACACACAGTCACAGGCCCTCCACACTCAAACACACACACACAGTCACCAGCCCTCCACACACACACACACACACACACATATAAACATACACACACACACACACACACAAACATACACACACACACAGTCACAGGCCCTCCACACTCACACACACACATATAAACACACAGACAAACACACACAGACAAACACACACACACACACACACAAACATACACACACACACAGTCACAGGCCCTCCACACTCACACACACACTCACATACACACATATAAACACACACACACACACACACAGACAAACACACACACACAGACACACACACATAAAACACACACACACACACATATAAACACACACAAACACACACACACACAGTCACCGGCCCTCCACACACACACACACACACATAAACATACACACACACACACACATAAACATACACACACACACAGTCGCAGGCCCTCCACACACACACTCACACACACACACACACACACAGACAAACACACACTCACACTCACACACACACACACACACACACACACACCACACACACACACACACACACACACACAAACACTCACAGTCAAACACACACACACACACACACACACTCACACACACACACACCATTCTGCATGTATCCACTGGCATCTTGACCAATCATCATCTTCCACGAGAAGGTGGAGGAGGTGGTGAAGAGGAGGGGCCCTTGCCTAACAACCGAAACGAGGAGGTGGTGAGGAGGAGGGGCCCTTGCGTAACAACCGAAACGAGAGAGAGACTATCGGTTTTTTTTTTTACGAATGCTCCCCGAATTTCATAAAGCCTCAACACCACTTTGTGAGTGGACTCACTCACACACACGCAACAGCAGCAGCAGCAAAAACAACCCGCCGTTTTAGACCAGGAGCGAGAGAGACAGCGCGCGGTGTGCAGCATCATTGGACCCGAAGCACCACAGTAACACAGAGGGAGTCGGTCACTCAGAGCGAGGATGCGTCTGGACGTGTATTGGCTGGCCGCACTGGCTCTGTGCCTCGTGGTACTCTCACCACATGCGTAAGTAGCGCGGGGCGGTGGTATAGCGTAGTGGTCAAGCAGCCGGGCTAGCATGCAGTAGTTGTGGGCTCAATTCCCAGCTTCCACCGTTGTGCCCTTGAGCTATAGGCACTTCACTTCAACCCCAAGTTGATCCGGGGACAATGGCCCTTGTAATGTAATTGACACATCTAAGTCACTTTGGATAAAAGTGTCTGCTAAATGAATAAATGTGAAATGTAAATGTCAGAGTTCAAAGCATACTTGGCAATCAGTCACCCTAGTTATGATGAACAAGTTTTCTTGAATTGTACAGTATTTATATATTGTCATGCCACATGGTGATTATATTTTTGGATAGTGTAATGATGATATTCTTTCACAAAATATGTCTTATTTTATTCTGAGGACATTTAGATGTATTTCTGAAGTGTCTCTGTGTACAAAAGAACATCTCTGAATTGTTACAGGTTTTAGATTCATTTGTATTTGTCAATATTTGAAATAATAATAATAATAATAATAATAATAATATTAAAAATAAAACAGCATGCAGATACATTGTACTCACAATTCTCAAACTAAAGACCTGATGAAAAAATAAACAAAGCTGCAAATAAGAATCTATAAAGTAAAAGACACATAAAACAATGAAGTAGCCATGTAACAAAGATATATATTATAATTGTTTATGTATGTGTTGTGTGTTAATGTGTATGCATGTGTGTGTGTGTGTGTGTGTGTGTGTATTTTTCTGTCTGTGTATCCATGTTTTTATCTTTTCAGTGATGCAGATGACCGTGTCAAGTGCCCAGAGAAATGCAGCCCTCAGAAGGCTGGTGTCAGGAGCCTGGCTGAACTAGCTAAAGAGGCCTGCAGCAAGTCCATGAAATTCGGTGTGTGTTTGTGTGTGCGTGTGTGCTGTGTGTGTGTGTGTGTGTGTGTGTGTGTGTGTGCATGCATAACTGGGAGTGAATTCTCTTTTTTCAGTCTTGCAGCACTAATCCTATTACACAAATACTACTACGAATAATAATAATCGTATATAATGATAATGAAAATAATAATAACAATAATAATAATATTCATAATAATCCTAATAGTAATACATTTTATCTCAAATGTGTGATGTGTGTGTGTGTCCATTCTTAGCATACCAGGTGCAGGTAGAGAATGTGGAGTCCACTTCGAGCACTGATGCGTACAATGTGACAGTCCTTGAGTCGTTTAAAGAAGGTAATGCACTTCTGATACAATAAAACACACACACACACTCACAGTCACACTCACTCTCACACACATACATACATACACAAACACACTCTCTCTCTCACACACTCACACTTACACTCGCACTCTAACACACAAACACATGCACACACGCACACATGGGCGGACTGGCCATCTGGCATACCGGGCATTTTCCCAGTGGGCCGACGCACCTTTTGGGCCGATAGAATAGGCTATATATAATTTAATCATTTTGGTCAATGATCGGTCCAAAGAAGGATAATCAGCGGCCCATTGGTTACATTTTCATATTGACACTCGACTGATCCAATAACAGCTCACGTCAGGCCCCACCCCTCCCATTTTGGCTCAGAGCCAGGATTCTGTAAGTGCATCAAAAGTTAATCGAAGTTGCCTACACGAAATTGCGGCGGGTGCCGGTAGTGACAATTGTGCAAAAGTAACACCAATGTAGAAGCTTCAAAAATGCAATATTGCAAGTAGGCTAGCATATGTCAGCAACATGTTGAAGTTCGTTGAGTTTGAACGAGGATGTAAGCAAGCATACAGAGGAGAGGGACAGTGAGCAGGTGGTGGAGAAAGCCTAGTTGAGGCTACATGATAAGAACTCATTGGTGGAGCAGGTAGGCTATGTGTGACATGCCATGCTGACGATGATGATTATTATAAGATATTAATTGCGATAATGTAATTATATGGTAGGCTAATGAATTTTCTAAATGAAGGATTTGCAAACCCGGACAGCAAAAGAGTATCAAATCGACGTTAATTGTTGGTCAGATTGATCAGTTTCCGTTAGACAACCAAAATTCAACATCGATGGCATGAGTGGTGGTCTCTCAAAGTAGAGTGTCGAAAGGGTTCTATCTTAGAAATGTTATCATGGTAAAGATGGGCTAAAATACTGTAGACTGACGGAAATGTAGGCTACAAAACTCCAAGTCTAATTCATGCACAAGCCAACTAAGCTAGGCTATAACCTATAGGCTACTGGAAGACATTAGTTAATGTAGCTATACTGTTCCAAAATGTACCAGCAATGTAGGTAGGTAGTAGGCTATAGCCTACAGGAATAAAATATTTCCAGCAACAGCCCTGTTTATTTTGTGTTGTTTCAGTTGTCCTGATAGCTGGTATAAATTACATTAATGTCTACGACAATCTAGGTAATTTAGCTATTTACACATAGGCTTCAGTAATTGTTTTGGTGCTGCTGCCAATTGAGCATTGTATAGTTTAAATGTAGCCTATTGAATAATTTCAAATGATACTTTGAATTCAAGCAGAAACTCTTCTTTAATAATTGCTGTATAGCCTACTTGAATATGGAGATCATGTGCTCTATGGCTACCACTGATTGGTCAGAGTGATAGCCATGGTGATAGCCAATGAGGCCTACATCACTTTCAGTGCTCCATGACAGTTGAAACATACGGTAACACTTTATTTTAATGTGTCGCTGTTACAGTGTACTTACCTAATTAGGTACAGTGGTACAACCTGTGTAACAACATGTACTATCAGGTACTATCATTGTACTTGCATAATGTATTTGTGAGTACCTACATATAGTTGTTACATTGTAATACTGAGTGCTTTTACAAAACTTTGCCAATTTGCCTAAATTTTCATCAGAGGCAAAGAGCTGACCTGAGACCTGCTGGATGGGGTAAATCGGGTCATGATAGATTTGATATACAAAGCATGCTTAGCTCCAGTCAAGGCCTCATTGTCTTCAGTGCACATGTAACAGCTGTGCTGCTACAACCTTGTTACTCTTTGATACAGTGGAATAAACTGGAACAGGTCTTGCCTTGGAACAGGTCTACTAATTCACATGTACTGTGTGGTGTAACAGCAGACACGTTTCAACACATCAATTACAGGATGTATATATGTAGATGTAAGTACTTAACTGGTACACTTTATTTTAATGGGTTTATTCCACTGTATCAAAAGAGTAATAAATGTGTACCAACACAGTTGATACATGTACTACAGTATGTAGGGTAATGGCAGACATGTTCCAAGACACCAATGACACAACATACATGTAATATGTAATTGTAAGTACTTAACTGGTACACTTCATTTTAATGGGTTTATGTCACTGTATCAAAGAGCAATAAGTGTGTACCAACACAGTTGATATATGTACTATGTAGTGAATTAGTAGACCTGTTCCAAGACATCGAAGACATAACATACATGTCATATGTACATGTAAGTAATTACCTGGTACACTTAATAGGTTTATTCCACTGTATCAAAGAGTAACAAGGTTGTAGCAGCACAGCTGTTACATGTACTGAAGACAATGAGGCCTTGACTGGAGCTAAGAATGCTTTGTATATTAAATCTATCATGACCAGATTTACCCCATCCAGCAGGTCTCAGGTCAGCTCTTTGCCTCTGATGAAAATGTAGGCAAATTGGCAAAGTTTTGTAAAAGCACTCAGTATTACAATGTAACAACTATATGTAGGTACCCACAAATACATAATGCAAGTACAATGATAGTACCTGATAGTACATGTTGTTACACAGGTTGTACCACTGTACCTAATTAGGTAGGTACACTGTAACAGCGACACATTAAAATAAAGTGTTACCAAACATACATATTTAAGGGTAATGCAAAGATTGTGTATTTAATTAGGTTTGCCCGACCGATTTGAGGGCCGCTTGGGCCAAATATGCCAGGGCCGATTTTTGGTCCCAGTCCGCCCCTGCACACACACACACACACACACACACACACACACACACACACACACACACACACACACACACAGTGTGTAACACTGAGGGCAAAGTGCAAAGTCAAACTAAAGCAAATATAACAGCTAAGCAAAACCATGGGCGAGACTTCATCCGCAAACATTGATGAGTCAGATGTCAGTTCAACATGTCAGCTCATATAAGCTCATATAAGAACTTTGCGTGTTGATAGACTTTGCATTTTGCCCACCATTTGAATTAGGACTCTGTGTGCTATGGTATCCTCTGCCTCTAGGTGGTGTGGAAGATCCCATAGATGAGACTCGGGTCTTCCTCTCCCGTCCAACCTGTAAGACAAACCTGAACCTGAAAACTGGCGGCATTTACCTCATCATGGGCAAAAACGCCCAACAGGTGGCAGGGAAGTGAGTCTCTCTCTCTCTCGCTCTCTGTGTGTGTCTGTGTGTGTGTGTTTGTGTGTATGTGTGCGTGCATGCGTGCGTGCATTTGTGCGTGTGTGTGGCTGTCTAATGTCTGTTTGTGTGTGTGTGTGTGTGTGTGGCTGTCTAATGACTGTGTGTGTGTTTGTGTGTGTGTGTGTGGGAAGGTATGTGTGTGTCTTGAAATATAGGTACTTTTTAATATTTGTTTTGGTTTTTGGACTCAAAGGACAAGCAAAGATTACCGGTTTGTGCATATTTCTGTTTAGGTCTGTCGAATTTTCATGGTTGTTATTTTGTTTTGTTTGTGTATTTGTTTTGTTTGTTTGTTGAACATTAGGTACCACTACCTGTTTGATGACCACACCTGGGTGCAATACTGGCCAACAGATGCAGAGGGAACAACAAACACCTATAAGAACCAGTATGACAACCTGGAGCAGTTCCGCCAAGACATGGAATTCGGATGCAAGAGTCGCTGAACATGCACACACACACACACACACACACACACACACACACACACACATACGTATGCACACACACACACACACACACGCATACGTATGCACACACACACACACACACACAAACACACACACACACACACACACACATACACACACACACACACGCACGTGTGCACACACACACACACACGCACACACACACACACAAACACACATGCATACGTATGCGCACACACACACACACACACACATATGCACGCATACACACACTCAGAAAGAGAGAGAGAGACAGATCTTCTTTGTCAAAAAATAAAAGAGACTTCTTATAATTGTCCATGAATAAAAGTGTATTCTGAAAAATAAAACTCAAAGCATCCATCAAACAGATTGAAAGTGTTAGACTCTTGTCCTCGTGTTCATTGCCATTGTGCGGTGTTGTTGTATACATATTTGATTAACTGACGTGTTCTTCCAAAGTGACACACAAGTGAGGAATACCACAAGTGAGGAATGAAACACAACTAAGTATAGCAGGGGCGAGGAATTTAGTATAATTTTAGTATAATTTAGGGATGACTACGCCGCCTAGGTGTTTAAGCCCATGCTAAACCTTTACAATGCAAATGGTTTAAGCCAATGCTAACCCTTTACATTTTTTCCAATTGCTAAAACACAATTTTGCAAACTAGGCTGGTTTTATCAAAATTCACACACAATTCACAAAACCACACACGCAAACTGCAAAATACCTCATCTATCCTGCAAAATGAAGCACTACAACCAAAACTGCATATAGCATTATCAAAATCAAACTTTTGCACCACATGACACACACTTCAGTCATATTACCAGATTGTTGTCTCACCAACTACACACTGCTGGGCATAATGAAAAGCACTCGCATCTTTAGTATGCTTTGCCATAATACTAAATTCTAATACTAAAGCACTCTCATCTTTAGTATGCTTTGCCATAATACTAAATTCTAATACTAAAGCACTCTCATCTTTAGTATGCTTTGCCATAATACTAAATTCTAATACTAAAGCACTCTCATCTTTAGTATGCTTTGCCATAATACTAAATTCTAATACTAAAGCACTCTCATCTTTAGTATGCTTTGCCATAATACTAAATTCTAATACTAAAGCACTCTCATCTTTAGTATGCTTTGCCATAATACTAAATTCTAATACTAAAGCACTCTCATCTTTAGTATGCTTTGCCATAATACTAAATTCTAATACTAAAGCACTCTCATCTTTAGTATGCTTTGCCATAATACTAAATTCTAATACTAAAGCACTCTCATCTTTAGTATGCTTTGCCATAATACTAAATTCTAATACTAAAGCACTCTCATCTTTAGTATGCTTTGCCATAATACTAAATTCTAATACTAAAGCACTCTCATCTTTAGTATGCTTTGCCATAATACTAAATTCTAATACTAAAGCACTCTCATCTTTAGTATGCTTTGCCATAATACTAAATTCTAATACTAAAGCACTCTCATCTTTAGTATGCTTTGCCATAATACTAAATTCTAATACTAAAGCACTCTCATCTTTAGTATGCTTTGCCATAATACTAAATTCTAATACTAAAGCACTCTCATCTTTAGTATGCTTTGCCATAATACTAAATTCTAATACTAAAGCACTCTCATCTTTAGTATGCTTTGCCATAATACTAAATTCTAATACTAAAGCACTCTCATCTTTAGTATGCTTTGCCATAATACTAAATTCTAATACTAAAGCACTCTCATCTTTAGTATGCTTTGCCATAATACTAAATTCTAATACTAAAGCACTCTCATCTTTAGTATGCTTTGCCATAATACTAAATTCTAATACTAAAGCACTCTCATCTTTAAAACTGCAAAGCATCCATCAAACAGATTGAAAGTGTTAGACTCTTGTCCTCTGTTCATTGCCATTGTACCAGTGTTGTTGTATACATATTTGATTAACTGACGGTTCTTCCAAAGTGACACACAAGTGAGGAAATACCTCAAGTGAGGAAAATGAAACACAACTAAGCACCAACTACACACTGCTGGGCATAATGAAAAGCACTTCATCTTTAGTATGCTTTGCCATAATACTAAATTCTAATACTAAAGCACTCTCATCTTTAGTATGCTTTGCCATAATACTATAGTTCAAATTGTAGAAAATTCTTCACATGCACAGACATATTTGCAGATACTCACACACGCTGTTGAAACATTTTTGTTTATTATTTTTCACCAAACAAGTTAGTACAACATATGCACATATATTGGCCAGTAGTGTCATTTTGAATGGCAGTGTTTTGAAATGTAAAACATTGCTGTGTCTTACGCAGAGAACCGTGTTCAGTGCATTTAAAAAGTGCAATTTTGAATTGCAAAATGTGTGTAAAGCAGAACATATGTTTAGACTTTTGGAGACTTGAGAAGAGGTTTTGCTCTCTCTGTGTGTCAGTTTAAGTAATTGTGCTATGCATGTCGTTTTAGTGTGTTAGCAATTGGAAAAAACTGTAAGCTCAATTTAGGCCACACAGATTTGAAACACATGGTAAGCTGAAGACATGGATTCCAAAAATAAAAAAACATACATTTTAATGACAGATCTAAATTTACAATCATAAAACAACACAACCCAGAGGGAATGCCACATGCAGCAATCCACCCTGACACTAGCATGAAAGACACACAAACACAACAGACTGGGTTATTGCACACACAGGGAAAGAGAAGGGGCTCCTCTTATCTAACACTGGGGTAGACAAATTAACTCATTTCCGGAAAAAGTTCCTTTAAGTTTGAGATTGCATGCATGTTTCTGTTAAGGATTACCAAAAATCTTTGACTTAATTTAAACTGGCATACATCAGGAGTACAATGTACAATAATTTGATCTTTTTTCTATTTTTGATTATTTATGAATTCTTAATAATGAATTTATTAACTTTCATCCAAAGCATCTTACAAAGCAAGTCAGGGGCAAGTGCGTACTGGCATGTGTGTAATGGCATAACAACAGTGCGTATGTAAGTGCATTTACTCACAAGTCATACCGAACATTGCCTGCCCCCCCCCCCCCCCTCTCTCTCTTCCTCAGCTATAACCAGATGTTGTGTTCTTATCTTGGTCCACCAGTCTGCTCTCAGATTGAGCAATTGCAAGTATGAGGGGAACTGGCTGCTGTGTGTGTGTGTGTGTGTGTGTGTGTGCAGTCTCTAGCTGATCTGCTCCTGTGTGTTTGTGTGTGTGTGGTGTGTGTGTGTGTGTGTGTGTGGTGTGTGTGTGCAGTCTCTAGCTGATGTGCTCCTGTGTGTGTGTGTGTGTGTGTGTGTGTGTGTGTGTGTGTGTGTGCAGTCTCTAGCTGATGTGCTCCTGTGTGTGTGTGTGTGTGTGTGTGTGTGTGTGTTTGTGTGTGCGTACATGCATGTGTGTGCAGTCTCTAGCTGATGTGCTCCTGTGTGTGTGTGTGTGTGTGTGTGTGTGTGTGTGTGTGTGTGTGTGTGTGTGTGTGTGTGTGTGTGTACTGTACGTGCATGTGTGTGCAGTCTCTAGCTGATGTGCTCCTGTGTGTGTGTGTGTGTGTGTGTGTGTGTGTGCGTACTGTACGTGCATGTGTGTGCAGTCTCTAGCTGATGTGCTCCTGTGTGTGTGTGTGTGTGTGTGTGTGTGCTGTGTGTGTGTGTGTGTGTGTGTGTGTGCGCGTACGTGCATGTGTGTGTAGTCTCTAGCTCCTGTGACAGTGCATTATGCTTCCCTTCCTCTTCACTCTCACTCTACTCTCTTATGTGTGTGTCACGGCTCCTCTCAAGACTCCTCCTGACTTTTAAAGCCCTCCATCACCTGGCCCCGTCCTACCTGTCCCATCTCCTCACACCCAATCGACCCTCCTCCACACTCACTCTGATCACCAAACCTTCAAGACTCAAAACCTTCGGTGACAGAGCCTTCTCCTCAGCAGCACCCCGACTCTGGAACTCACTCCCCCAATCTGTCTGTGACTCCCCCTCACTTTCCACATTCAAATCCCGTTTTGTGGGTGAACATACCTCTTCTCACAAGCCTACGACCTCCCCTACCCACAACCATAACCATCCCCACCCTTCCCCTCTCCCCTCTTTACACCCCGTTACACACACACACCCAGTGTATTTGGTGTAAAAAGGATTATCTTCTCCTCAACCACTCTAACTCTCTGACAAACACATTTTTTTACTTATTCTACCTTAACTCAAATCAATATAATAGAAAATTCGGATGAGCTGTGTTTGATTTTTTAATATGACATAGGAGACCTTGTTACACATTCCATCTACCACTGTCAGCTAGTTACTTCATAACAATATCAGTCACTGTTAAACCCTACGCCCTTTTGGCGACATTCCTAAACATTTATGAGCCATTGTTCTGTTTGTTTCACAAATATGTTATAAAACAAGGCTAATTTGTATTACCATAGCAATTGACTATTTTGACTGTCTGTGGCTGCATTAAATCATATGACCTGCAGGGACTTGCTGTTGTTCAACTTAAAATCCCATTTAAATTAACTTACTGTAAACATATGTCTCAGGTACTTTTTTATGTTTAAAAGAAACAAATTATTTTGACAAAACAATGTAAATAATTAATTAATGATAAATAATACATAATAAAATCTACACACAGTCACAGTATAAAACAATTAGTCCAGAGAATAGTAAATGGTTGGCCTGTGGATTGGCATCAAGACCTCTCCTTGAGATTTTGCATAGTCTGGGCCCTGCACTGTCATTGCACAATTTCCTTGTAAACAATGACACCACAGTCAAGCCCTTAGTGATGGTTGACAACGACTCAACAAATTGTCTGTTTGGTAAGAAATTGGAAGGAAATTGAAAGAAATACTGAGAAGGAGTGAATGTTAAAAAAATCATCAAATTTCGCAATTTCTCATATGTGTGCACTGCTCTAATGTGTACATGCTAAATGGTAAATACAGTAAGTCAATGCCGACATGCACAAACGTGGACTGAAAAATGAACTGGGCAAAACATGTAGTACCCCGCAGCAGCATATTGCAAACAAGCTCCAGTGAAGGGATGAGGAAGTTCACAGTAGGCTTACACACATTTGTTTAAAGTGACACTGTTTCCATGACTTTTCTAATAAATCATAGGCAAACTCATATTTCAATTTATATTAAATGTATTTAATGTTAAATAAAGTGTGTGTGTGTGTGTGTGTGTGTGTGTGTGTGTGTGAGAGAGAGAGAAATAGAGAGAGACAGCGAGAAAGAGTGTGTGTCTGTATGTAAAAGCAGGTAAAAGTGTGGCCTGAGGGAGCCTCCGATGCTCTTCAAGACTGCTTTGACACAACAGACTGGGAAATGTTTAAGCAGGCAGCCACTTACAACAACCGGACAGACATAGAGGAGTATACAGACACTGTAACCTCTTACATCACCAAGTGCATCGATGATGTGACCCACACAAAAGACATCATCACTCGGGCTAACTGGAAGCCATGGCTGACAGGGGATGTCCTCAGGCTGCTGAGGGCCAGAGACAAAGCCTACAGAGCTGGGGATGAAGCTGGCATGAAAACAGCGAGAGCCAACCTGTCCCGTGGCATCAAGGAAGCAAAAGGAATACACTCACAAGATAACCACCCACTTCAAAGACAGCAGGAACGCACAAAGCCTATGGCAGGGCATTCAGGCCCTCACGGGACTACAAGCCCGCGCCACAGAGCTGTGAGAGCAACATCCCTCTGCTCAACAACCTGAACCTTCTTTGCTCGCTTTGAAGCACAAAACAGCACCTGCCCACAGAAGACCCATCCCCCTCTACATGAGCAGCCCCTGTGCCTCTCTGCCGACAGCGTGAAGAGGACACTTGCTGCCATCAACACCCGTAAGGCAACAGGTCCAGACAACATCCCAGGTCGTGCGGCGCTGAAGGACTGTGCAGGGAGCTTAAGGATGTCTTCACAGACATCTTTAACACTTCCCTGAAGCAAGCCATCGTCCCCATCATGTTTCAAAGCTGCCACCATCATACCTGTGCCGAAGAAAACTGCTCCATCCTGCTTCAATGACTACCGCCCTGTGGCACTGACACCCATCATCATGAAGTGCTTTGAGCGGCTTGTCATGTCACATATCAAAGCCATTCTCCCCCCCACCCTGGACCCCTTCCAGTTTGCATACCGAGCCAAGCGGTCTACAGAGGATGCAATCTGCTCTGCCCTCCACCCAGCCCTCACCCACCTGGAAAAAAGAGACTCATATGTGAGATTGCTGTTTATAGACTTCAGTTCTGCATTCAACACCATAATACCACAACAACTCATCTGCAAACTTGACAAACTGGGACTCAGTACCTACCTCTGCAACTGGCTACTGGACTTCCTCTGTCAGAGGCCCCAAGTAGTAATGTTTGGCAACCATACCTCAAGCAGCATCACACTGAGCACAGGGGGCCCCAAGGCTGCGTGCTCAGTCCGCTGTTCTTCACCCTGCTGACGCATGACTGCACTGCAACCTACAGCAACAATCACATAGTGAAATTTGCTGACGACACAATCTGGTGGGTCTCATCACCAAGGGCGAATTTAGACTCAATACAGGTTGGAGGTCGACCATCTGACCACGTGGTGCAGGGACAACAACCTCCTGCTGAACGTCAGCAAGACCAAAGAGATTGTTGTTGACTTCGGAGAGGTCACACCCAACACCTGCCACTGACCATCGACGGTGCTGTGGTGGAGAGAGCGAGCAGCACCAAATTCCTGGGGGTGCACATCAGTGAAGACCTCTCCTGGACCACCAACACTGCATCACTGGCTTAAGAGAGCTCAGCGCCGCCTGTACTTCCTAAGAAACTCAGGCGAGCAAGTGCTCCACCAGCCATCATGACCACATTCTACCGAGGCACCATCGAGAGCATCCTCTCCAGCTGTATCGCTGTGTGGGAAGCTGCACTGAATACAACAGGAAAGCCCTGCAGCATAGCATAGTGAACACAGCTGGAAGGATTATTGGTGCTTCACTCCCCTCCCTGAAGGACATTTACACCACCCACCTCACCCGGGAAGGCTTAAAATTGTGAGTGATGCAAGTCACCCCCTCACAATCTGTTTGATCTACTGCCCTCTGGGAAGAGGTACAGAAGCCTGCGCTCCCTGCACTACCAGACTCACCAACAGCTTCATACACCAAGCCGTGGGAGGATGCTGAACTCTCCCTCCCTCCCCCCTCCACCCTCAGCTACATAACATCCTGGACATTGGACCCAAAAATGGCCGCCTGCACTACTCCACTTGCACACTTGCACACTTGTACACTTTACAACTGGTGTTGTTGTCCTGAAACACAACACTTCTGCTGCTCTTACATAACTTGCACCACTATGCCACTTTCTTCTTACTTAGGTCAAACAGAACTACCCAAGCCTTTTATTGGCCTGAATTTGCACTAGTATTTTTATTGACTGTCTATGCACAATTTCAACCACATTTTGCTGCTCTTATTTTTTCATTATTATATGTGCCCTCTTATTTACTTATTTACTTACTTTTTTGTTTACTTGAATGTTATGTTTGTCTGTGGACCTAAATTGGTAAAATATGTCTTGTCTTCACCGTGGGATAGTGAGAAACGTAATTTCGATCTCTTTGTATGTCTGGAACATGTGAAGAAATTGACAATAAAGCTGACTTTGACTTTGACTTTGATGTGTGTGTGTGTGTGTGTGTGTGTGTGTGTGTGAATGCATTAGCCTAACTCCACCACATATCAGTATTATGAACAGCTTGAGAATGAAACACAATATAAACGTAAATGATTGGCAGATTGACTTCTATCAAATCTGAGCTTCTGCATGTAGTCTGGGCACGTACAGTAAACAATGACACCAATGCCAAACATCAGCATGTTCCAAACAAGTATAGGCACTTCGCGTGCATGGATGTAGTGGTAAATTAAGAGGTGGGTAAACTATGAATTCTGTGGTCACGGTGAGGTGGATTGTGCCATGCGGTATCGGATTTTTAAATATGTCAACAAGAATGAGACGTGGTCTGGGGAGTTTCTGTTTGTATACTTAAAATATGTCAGGTAAAAGACGTTGGAAACAATAGGCTACAACCAAAATGGAGGATCTTCGACAGGAAGTTCCCAACCTAGTGGGTGGGAATTTTCAGATGGGGGTAGTCAGCGCCCTATAGGGCTGATGTCAAAACATGACTTAGAAAAACTCATTCATGCATTTATCTCCAGCAGGGTTGATTACTGCAATGGACTGTTCACAGGCCTTCCTAAAAAGACTATTAAACAGCTTCAGGTGATACAAAATGCAGCAGCTAGGACTCTAACAAAAACTAAAAGAACTGACCACATTACTCCAATTCTTAAGTCCTTGCACTGGCTTCCAGTAAGTCACAGAATTGACGTTAAAGCACTATTGCTTGTTTATAAATCAGTAAATGGAGCAGGACCTAAATACTTGTCAGACATGCTTCAGCAGTACACACCTTCTCGTCCTCTCAGGTCCCAGGTGAAAAACCTGCTAGTAAAACCTACAGTTAGAACTAAACATGGTGAAGCAGCTTTTAGCTGCTATGCGGCTCAGCTGTGGAACCAACTTTTCGGATGACATTAAAAAGGCCCCAACTGTAGCCAGTTTTAAAATCTAGACTTAAGACCAAACTGTTCTCAGACGCTTTCTGCTAACTGTGCCGAAGTTACAAATTCTGAATCTGCCTCGATAATTATTCTACTTTGTCTTTTATTACTTTTTTTACTACTTTTGCCTTTGTTTTTGCTTTACTAATTTATTCTTTATTTTTAAATGATTTTACCTTGTGTTTTATGTTTTATTTTTATTATGATCTTTACCTTTTAACTATTCTTTGACTATATTGCCCTTCTATGCTTTTATTTGTTATTATCGTTTGGTTTTGTTTATGTAAAGCACATTGAATGACCTCTGTGTATGAAATGTGCTATATAAATAAACTTGACTTGACTTGACTTGACTTATATGGCTCTGGGGATAGTAGGCCTAACATTCAAATTTCCCTAATTTCCAATTTCTCAATAAGGGAGATTTCTGACTATCTCACAGAAGCACAGTTTCTGACATCAACCTCTCTCAACTAATCCACAAAAACACACTGTTTTGTTTCACACCTGGAGTGTTTGTAGAAGCATTAGAGACCCAAACAGAAGTACAAAAGCACAGTTAAAAAGAGTGTTTCGGATAATATGGCCCCTTTAAGAACCACTTAAATGAAAACCACTTAAACCTACTAGATTAAAAGGGCAAAGTTGGAAAGGTGTTAAAAATGAGTTTAAATTAAAAAATCTGAAGCCTATGTTCTCTTTGTTCTTTGTGTTTCATAATGTTTTCCACACTGTTTTTTAGTGTGAGAGCTCATAGACCAGTTGCACATTTTGATTTTGTATCTTTATCATATAGGCGGCAATGCGTTACATTTTTATGTGTGGGTGGTTGGGGGTTGGAAACCGCTGTTATAAGGTGAGGTGATGCCCTCTACTGGACAGAATGGGGAACTTATCAATAAATGGCTGACTGACTGGCTGACTGGCTGACTAACTGTGGGGGGCGCAGGGGGGGGGGGTGGAGAGGGTTAAGGACATTCTGTGAGCTACAGTAAAGTTAAGGACATTCTGTGAGCTACAGTAAAGTACTGTATGTGTGGAGGTCAATGAGGCAGCCAAGTCTGACCTCGAAGACTGTTTTTCATCCAGGGAAGACATGGGGAAAACATGACTTGTTTTGCCCAAGCAAATTGCAGTAATGTAGCCTGACGAGCCAGACCCACGTTAAAATGTAGGGTCTGGGCACTCACCGTTCGCAGTGCTCAGTCCGAGGGGCGGGATAATCAGTTGTCTTTCAAATTACCTCTGTGCGCAATAGGACAGCGGCAGCGCATGAGTCCCATCGCTTCCCACCAGCGAGCTAGTTGGCTAGTTCAAACGCTTGCCAACTTAATAAAAGCTTAACTTCGTGGTCACACTGTTCGCCAGCAGCAACATCCATCTTATTTGTTTTCAAGTAGCAGGGAATTCAAGCCAAACCGTTGCAACTCTGCCATCAATCATTATGTTAAGCCCACCTAACGACTCTATACACGATTTTATTGGCCTGATTAAGTTTCGATTTCTGGAGCTCACAAGCCAACGGAGAGTTGATAGACTAGCCCTGACAGCAAATGTAATTTGCTGCCGCTAGGGGCGCGTCTAGATTTCTAGGCTAGCAATAATGCAGCCAGTCCTCCCAAGTGACGAGTTAGTTGCATTCACTCCTCCTAACCACGAGATGGCGCTGCGAATAATAATTTTTAACAGTGTATGGCGAGAGGAGGAAGAGACACTTGCTGTTGTCAATTTACGTTCGTAGAGGTTTGCTGTGAATGCACTGGCGGGAGAAAGTCGTTTGTGTTGCAAGAAGATTATTGTCATTTATCTCAGCCTCTGGAACTCGAAATTACAACCCCATTGCATTATTTTAACGATTTAGTAAGTGTTTAGTGGCAAACTGCGTCGAGGAAGACTATTTGACCAAAACAACTGCATCTAGACTGGAACGATTGGCAAGCCAGTAGGCTAACTTACTAGCTTGCTCTCCATCAGCCTCTGTTTTTTTGCTGGCGAGGCACAAGACGTCGGTGTATGTCCAGCTAAACCTTCGAAACTGTAACTTATAACCGTTCTATTGTATTCATCTGCATTTTAACTGGATATTCTGCTGTTGTTTGGAGTGGACAGAAAGACACCGGTTTGCAGACCAACCCTCCCTCATCGCCTGGCTCCGATATCCCCGGCTAGTTAGGCTATCTCACCCATTCCAGACAGAGGACTGGCTAGTCGGCAGTACAAGGACATAACGTTACGGCTCAAACTGCTATTTTTATTCACTTACGTTAGAAAAGCCCTAAGATAATGGCGAAAGTGCAAGTGTTGAATGTCGCAGTTCTGGACAACCCAAGTCCTTTCGGAAACCCATTTCAGTTTGAAATCACATTTGAATGCATGGAGGATTTACCCGAAGGTAGGTAACGTTAACATGTGAAGTGCAGCTTATTAACAAACCTGTGTCCATTTAAGATTACTAGAACACATGTTCACCTCGCACATACATGCTTTCAAACGATAATTATTTTCGGGAGTCTCTTAGCGAGAGTTCTTCACGTATCCTGGCGTCGACAAGGCAGTGAGCTTCATTTTTACACCCAGTTATGGAAGTTAGCACTACTCAATTCTTGTGTGTAGGTATAACTAATTCAAAATCAGACCTTTGTAACATTCAAGTATAGTGATTCAGACGTCGGAGCACCGCGCTGCACCACGCACTACAGTGTGCTAACGCTACCTTTTAACTTGAAGTAGTGTAATTGCATGTATATTGTTAACTTTTAACAATGGACTTTTGTTGTTTTACACACATCTGAGAGAAAAGAGCCAGTTTTTGGCAGATGAAAATTTGGCGCCGGCGCGTATTTGGATGGAGCGAAATCGTGTGACGTGCCACATCCCCTCCGTGTGGTATTGGCCCAAGTGTCGGGTGTGGGCGGAGTGTCCCCAGGCGATTGCACTCCTCATCTGTTTTGTCGGCACGGTCCACACTCCTCGGTATTACAGTGCTGTTTGCGAGGTTTTGTTCTTTTCTTCCTTTTTTGTATCCTGCTGTCCAACAGCAGGACACAGATGTCCACTGGTTGTGCTCGCCTGTTGGAAAGCAGGATACGTTTTGAAGTATTCCAGTGTAGGCCTATTGAGTTGCACTTGCAGAAATCCTAATACTCCATAAGGGAAACCCTTAACACTTGCCACCTCAGTTAGCCTGTAGCAAATGGAGAGAACAGTCACCCCACCCACTCAGCCTTGAACCTAGGTCTCCAGGGAAACCAAACCTCCTGCCTGACCGCAACGCCAAAGAGCCAGGCTCGTTTTTCTTAGTTAGATTGGTTGGACATCTTTGTAGTTTTTTTCTGGGTTTTACACATACATATTGACAGTGCAGATTTGTATACAGTTTGTATATGAGTTTAGTAAACTTAAGTATCTGTTACAGGTGTAAAACGCAAATTCTAATCGAATTCACTTTTTGAATGTCATTGCTCCATACGATCCTGTTGCCTTCCATTCTCTTCACACTCAACAACTGGACCCTGCACCCATTCCTCGCTCTGTAAATAAGAAATAAATAAACTAAAGTGACTTGGACCAAGCCGCGTAACCTTACCGCATCCTTATCATGTGCTGTTTCCCAGACCTGGAGTGGAAGATCATCTATGTGGGCTCAGCCGAGAGCGAGGAGTACGACCAGGTCCTCGACTCCGTCCTGGTCGGCCCTGTCCCAGCCGGACGCCACATGTTCGTGTTTCAGGTGAGCGGATGCGTACTCACTCACATGCACACGGACGCGCACGCACGCACACACGTGCAGGTGAGCAGACACGCACTCACTCATGTGCACGCGGACGCACACGCACACACGTGTGAGGCTACTACACAGACACGCAGATGTGTGTGCACGTCCCCACAGACACACGCGCACACACACACACACACAAGGGATCTCGCAGTATATTCTTGAACCAAACGGAACGGCCCCTGTGATTCAAACATGAACTGCGGTAAAACTTTCTATTATTTCTTTATTGTGCAGCAAACTGCACGGAAGTTATTCATAAAACAGCCTTTTGCTGAATCCTTGCACCCCATCAGCGCATTCAAGTACGAGTTGACACGTCTGAGAGCTCCAACGCCACACTTGCATGCATAGAGACAGAGAAGCACATTTTGAAGCATCCGCAGTGAGCGAGCATATTGGATTTCAGAGGTATGGCGAAGGTATGAATACCATGCACAGTGCAGGAAGTGTAGACTTAGACTGGAAGCCTTAATTTGCAACCATAGTCTACTCGAGTGGAAGCTTCTGACATGTGTCATGCTGCCATTACCCACCTGTATTATCTAGTGCAGCACTTGCTTTCCAACAACAATTTGCAACAGAAAAAATAAAAATGCCAAAGCCAAATGTCTCACAAAGTTAGCGTAAGTGACCAGTTTACATGGACACTTTTAATCTAATGGGAAATGGCTCAATCGGAATAAAAATGCCTTATATAAACACGCTCAACTGATTGGATTCAGCCTAATCAGACTAAATTTCCAATCGGATTGAGAAAGGTGGTTTACTCTGTTCTGATAATCTGATCGATTTAAAAATCCACCCATGTAAAGTTAGGTCTCCGATTGTTGGAGTACATTTCTTCTTCCTGCGCAGGTGTACCCTATCTAGTAATAATATACAGTGATGTAAACAAATCAGTTTCCATGGCAGAAATACAACTAGGAGCTTCTAAATGATTAAATGCTCGTATCATGTAAACGCAGATTAAACGCCAATCGGTTTATTTCGCATTCATGTAAACAGTTCGGTTGAAATCTTTAATCAGATTCATTTTAATAGTAGGAACATCCATGTAAACGCGGTTGCTAAATATGTCACATCTGCTTTTATGTCTAATCGGTTCTTCCTAAGTCCGTTCTACTTTCCACCAAGTTTCATGGAAATTGAGCCAGTAGGTTTGCATCCTCCTGCTTACAGATAGATAAACTCACAAAACCTCACCAATAAACATATGCCTAACATGTTGTAAGAAAAATTCAGTGCAAGCAGACAGAGGCAGGTTTTGAAAACTGAAAACATGGTGAAACATGTATTGGTTAACAATGGTGTTAGAACTACGAGCTCGGAGGCCAGTATAGCTAACCGCTTAAGGCGGCTGCCAACTGAACCTCCAGAGCTGCGTCTTCCCCCTGCATTTAAAGCGTAGCCCTTCCTCTTTGATTGTGTCGAGGAAAGGACTCATCATCAAATGATTAATTGTCGTCACGTGTCCTCGTGGTTCTCATGAGAATGGGTCATGTGAGCATTTGACAAAGGTCACAAGGGCAGTTTGGTCGACAAAGGGTTTGGCACGATCAAAAGCTGGGGTGATGTTCAAAATTAATGTTGAAGATTTCCACTACAGTTTTAATAAAAGCAGTAGCAGTGTTAAAAGCCAAGAGTCGCAGCCGCATTTACTGGTTACAGACTGAGGCATTCTATGGAATGTCAATGAGAGAAATTTTAAATAAATTGACACCCCATCTAAGGCTACGTTTATACGGTGACGATGAAAAGAGAAGACGAGAAGTGGCGCCTCGCTCTTTTCTCGCCATTTTTTATTCGCTTAGACGAAAGCATTCTCAGGAGGAAATCTTTGTTTATATGAAGACGCAAGAGTATGTGATATAATGATTGATATGCATTCCAGACCGCTGGGTGGTGGTGTGATAGAACCCCGGCACGCCACGCCAGACATTCTAATTTGACAGTTTAGCCAGAGAGGTAATCAAGGAACCCGGTCGCCTTCAAAAACTCTACACTCTGGAAGGAGTCTTCAGATTTTTATGCCTTCAAGCCCCGATGGCGGGTCAGCCGTGTAAACGAAAAGGCACTTATGATAAAATATTTTGTCGCCTTCCTTCAAATCGCCTCAGATAAACGGCCCCTAGGTCTCTACTCATACATACATACACACACACACACACACACACACACACACACACACACACTCTTACAGAAACACGTGTACACATGCCCACAGTCATACAAACGTACACACACACACTTGCACACAAACATGCTTTGAGACACACACACACACACACACACACACACACACACATAGACACTCTAGAAAAAAGCACCACCAAGCACTTATGGCATCTTGATTGTTGTTGAATGACGGTGGTTACTGAGCCATTCTGAATATGGATGCTGTTCATCTGAAGAGAAAAATAAGCTGTTATTTCAGCTACTACTGCTTGGGTTTGGGTTGCACAGACCTGACCCAAGTAGGTACATTAACTCAATGCCTGTGTGGCAGTAACTTCAGTCAGTGTTGAGTGTACAGCACTAAAATATGCTGGCCACTTTGGCTGGTAGGTCAATAAGGGAATCTTGTGTCTCCATGTCAAAATGCCTGCATACTTACATGCGCTCACACACACACATGCACACAAACTCATTTACATAAACACGATACATGCACACACACAAACCCACTTACACACACACACATGCACATACACAATTATGACATGGTGAAACACACACACACACTTATATTTGCATTACTTATACATTCTTGCATATGAAAATTCTTGATTTTGATCTGCAATTAAAAAAACAGCACATTGCACAGTATGGAGAATGGCATCCACACACACACACACAAGTAGACGCATACATCCACACACGCAAACGTCCATACACACACACACACATACACACACAATGGTTCACTCACATACAAATGTCCTCAACTAGGGCTGCATGATTTGGGGAAAATATCTAATTGCAATTTTTCTGACCGATATTGTGATTGCGATTTGCGATGTGATTTTTGAATGTCAATTAACGGATTCAGTTCAGTATTCCAAATGTCTCTTTAATTTATGCCACCCCTGATTGGTGAGCTCACCTGGTGCACAAGAAGCACAGCACAGGTAATTGCGTTGGTTGATATTGCGATTACGATTGTGATAATTGTTGCATTACTTACTCTTGCACATGAAAATTCTGGAATTTTGATCTGCAATTAACAAAAACACTACATTGTACATAGTATGGAGAATCGCGCACACACACGCACACACAAACGCCCTCAACACATTTGTGCACATTTGTTCCAGTGCGTAATCTTCCCTTTCTTCTCTCTCTGTGCCACCTGTTCTGGACTTTGATTGACAGGCGGATGCTCCAAACACAGGGCTGATTCCCGAGAGTGACGCGGTGGGCGTGACCGTGGTGCTCATCACCTGCACCTACAGGGGTCAGGAGTTCATCCGCATCGGTTACTACGTCAACAATGAGTACACAGACCCCGAGCTGCGGGAGAATCCACCTATAAAGCCAGACTACACACAGGTGAGAAGCCCCACACACACACACTCTCACACACACACACACACACACACACACACAAATATTAGGCCAGTTAGGAGTACACTGACCCCAAACTGAAAATTCAAACACCTGTACACTGGTAAGGGGACCATATGCCAACACACACACACACACACACACACACACACACACACACACACACACAGGCCTGCATGCACACCTGGGCTATGAGCCAGTGATGACCCTCATCCTTTTCTGACACCTCGTATGAGCTGCTGAGCAGCAAGTGATTTGGATTATTAGGTCTGAGGCTCTCTCTCACACACACAGACACACACACACACACACACACTTATTGTATATAAGTTTGGTTTGTTGGATGAAGTGTGTCACACACAGTCAAATCTGCTTGGAGCTCAAGTTCCAAGCTGCAAGTTACCGTTCACTGGTATCTTGCAGCTAGCTCGGCTGGCGGCACTGTTGCTAAATTACGTTATGAAGTTTGACACAATACATTCTCACTCAGGATAGGGATCAATAATACTTTCCACTATCCCAAAGATTTAGTATACATCTCTTCTATGATTTATTTCGATTTTATAATGTTGATAATCATTGGGGGGAAAAAAACATAGATACCGGTAGTTCTAACATGAAATAAACGTTTTTCCTTCTTTTTTGAATCAACCTACCGCGCCTCCCCTCAAATTATTTGGCGCCCCCCAGGGGAGGCGCGCCTCACAGTTTGGGAACCTCTGATCTACAGTATAACGGCTTTAAGAACTTTTGATAACTTCAGGCAGAGGGATTCAATTTCAATTCAATTCCAGGTTGCTTTATTAGCATGACTGTAAGTAAGTACAGTGTTGCCAAAGCACAATTAAAACAGCATTTAAAACAGCATAACAATTAGAACATTGACAGCATTAAGGGAAACGGTAACATGAAAAATTGCGTGTATACCCTCACTTTCTCTTATCCTCTCTTTTTCCACACACACACACACACACACACACACACACACACACACACACACACACACGGCAGCATACACATTATAATACATTGAGCACTGTTAAAAGACTACTGTTCTCATATTGAATGAATTGCCCCCCCCACACACAGCTCCAGAGGAACATCCTGGCGTCGAACCCGCGCGTGACACGGTTCCACATTAACTGGGAGGGAAGTGCGGACAAAATGGAGGATTCGGAGAACGTGGACCCCTCGCCCAACGCCATGCTGCCGCCCTCCTGCATGCCCGGGAAGGCCCCTCCTCTCGGACTGTTGCCAGACAACTCCATGGACTGCCTGTAAACAAAAACAAAACTCACACACACACACACACACACACACACACACGCACACAGATACTTAACCTCGAAGCGCTTAGGCACGTTAGTGATACTGTTACACAAGTATGGTACCGTGCACCCTTGGTGAAGGACGGAGCAACACACACACAATCAAGCCCACAGACAGACTGACAAACACACACAGACAGACACACACACACTTTCTCTGTGACCTAAACGCATTGGAGTCTGCAGGTTATGGTGCTGTGCGTTTTGTTTTTCCTTTACCATCCTGAGTGTGTGAAACATGAAGACATCAGAGTTGGCACTGACCTGTTCCTTGAACAGACACACACACACACACACACACACACACACACACACACACACACACCAGCATTGCCTTTCAGCACTTGCGGAAGTGCTCGGCTCTGCCTGTGGTCCACCTTTGACAGTCCAAACGCATTTCTCTTTGGACTCCGTTGGAGGGTTTTTTCTTTTGGGTTTGGAATGAAGCAGCTAACTATCTTTTGGAAAGGAGAGCACAAATAAACTTGTGTTTTTCTTTTTTCCTGTTTGTGTTTTTTGTATATTAAAGCGAACAAAAAGAAACACGCTGGGGTTGTACCAGGACTAAAGATGGGACTTTGAGGACATCTCTGGCTTTTCATTGGCTGAGGGGAGATGAGGGATGGGTTTGTGGGGCATCCCTGGCTTTTCATTGGCTGAGGATAAGGGGACGGGTTATGAAACAGGATTTGAGCGCTTCTTTTGCCCCTCATTGGTTCGTTTTGTTTCCTGTTTGTAAATACTTTTCCTCGTTACTCATTAAGGTATGATGTCATTTGATATGTCATTTTCCAAAATATTCGTGGAAAGAAAAGAAGCTAAATAATAAAGTTAAGTACTTGTTAAGAAATTGTTGTTTGTTTTTATTGCTTGTAACTACCAGCAAGCCATGCATGCGGATCACTGAAGTGTGAACTCTCCCCACACGCTTAAAACAAGTAAATCTATCCATGCAGTTTCCACTAGCTGGGTGAGGATAAAACAATCACATATGAAAACAATCAAAGCAATACCAACTTACATAATAATAATAATAATAATATAAACAATCAAAGCAATACCAACTAATATACTGCCTTCTACTCTCCAGTCGCCGCTCAGCAAACTGAGGCCTGTACTATGAAGGGAGCTTAACCTACCCAGATGTAACCCAGGGTTACTTTGTTAAACCGGGGTTGACAAAACCTGGTTATCTTAAGTGGTGTTAATCGGTACTACGACGCTGATTATGAAGTTGATTTGTTGAGCCGGGGTTAACCTAATTGGAGTTTGTGCGTGTTCACATAAAAGGGGCGGGTTGCAGCGCAAGTCACCACTTTCAATGATGACGCGATCACCTTATTTTACGGATGAGGAATGCACAATTATTAATAGCTTGCGGAATGTCTGAAATGAGTTGAAATAATTAAATTGCCTATTTTGAGTTTGAGTGTGCTTTTAGTGCCTACTGATGCAACACAATTTAGAAGTGGGCATATAGATTACAGTCATAGGATAATTGAATGTTTAAGTAGCCCCATTGACTGATTTAGTGTATGCCTAATCCTGTGAACATTTCAGATGCAACACCATTGCTAAACGCACATGGCAGCAGGTGAAAATGAAACACAAACACATTATTCAGAATAGTAGGTTTATATAGTTATAGCTTGCATTAATATTTCTTAATTATGAAAAAATGTAGGCCTAGTATGCTTATAGCCTTCACTTGGCCTCTGTTTTAGCTAACAAGAAAAAGGTGTCTTTGAACACTACTGTAAGGAGTGTTTTACAGTAGCAGAGGAGTTGGCCATCGCAAATAATAGTGGAAGGCCGATTGTGGAAGGGGTTGAGGGAGGCATTCGGTCGGATTCTGGTGCTGTGGAAATATTTAGCCTTTATGCAGGGTACAGTAATATAACATTCAATTCAACAAGTTTGTTACAATGGTGATTTTAATTTATTAGGCCTAGGCTATGTCCGATTTATTTTAGGCTATTCTTGCTCAGATGTTCAGCACACTGTAGGCTAGGCTAGGCCTATGTCCGATTTATTTTCGGACATAGGCTACAGTATTCTTGCTCAGATGTTCAGCATCACCGATTAGATGGAAAACATGAATGTCCACGTAAGGGCATTGCTATGACGGGTGACATTAAAGACTTCTGCCTAGATCATGGATATATATATGGCGGTCTCTAAAACCCCTCGAAGAGAGCACCTCACGATTTGCGCTCCGATGTCGTATGGATCATCCAGGTACGCCGATATAGTCTCGAATTGTTAGTGGAGGGGTGGTACTTATAAAGGGTGTGGTTAACGGAAACCTCGGGTTAACCAAGAACATAACCTGCTCGGAGCAGGTTTGAGATGCAGCGTAAATTGCCATGGCAGCATACCTCGGTTAAAACCTATCCACCTTTCGTAGTACGGGTTAATCGGGAACTTACGCCACACGTGATCAAGTTACTCTCGAAGTTACCCAGATAAGCCAGTAACCCCACTTCGCAGTACAGGCCCCTGCTCCTCAGGGAACTGTCTGGTTGTTAGGTGTGGTTGTTAGGTCGATAATTCCGTTTCCGGCTCCAGCTGGGACCAAAGCGGGGTTTTTTTTTAGTTTAAAAGTTTTTCCCGATGTTCAGAGTAGCCCACAACATAAATAGTTATTCTACTACTCACACCTGCGTCAACCTCGTGAAGTCCTATTTTTCATGTAGAGGCCTGGACTTCACCCTCGCTGAAAAGGAGGTTCGCAGGAGGTTGTGAAAACGGCTGGCTGCGCTTGTCAACTTATTGCACGACAGAGCGGAAGGACCCTGGAGACAACTTGTAGTGTCAGACTTGATTAGTTTGTGTCTATTCTGATCAGACATAGTGGCCCGTAACGATCCAGAAAGTAACCCGATGTAGGGAACTGTGCTTTTCATCAGTTTCCAATGTGCTCGGTACCCATTTAACTAGCAATTTGTGTATAACTGACGAAAAGGTGTCATGATCCTACCTCCGACAACCACATCACATAATGCAAAGCCGACGTTGCAGGCGTGCATTTGCCAAGCCCATGGACTGAATGCATTGTCAGAATTGTAAGTCAGGTAAGTCAAGTTTTATGGTGCTGTGCATGGGGAAATTACAGTGGGTTAGATCCAACCCATCAACAAGTCCACCCTATCAGCAAGTTGCTTTAGGAGCACAAAAAGGGAGATGTGTAATGTGATTGGCCGTTGTGAGCTCAAACGTCAAACAGCCTTCTGCCAGAATCATTGACTGTCTTTAACCATTGACACACCCCTTTAACAATATATATGACATAATATTTAATACTAACTTTTTTATACAATAGTACACTTCTATATAGCAGTTGTAATTGTATACAATAGTACACTTCTGTACAGCAGTTGTATTTTACTACAATCGTACACTTCTATATAGCAGTTGTGCTGACATATCAGTGGAAGTGCCTCTAGTCTGTGGTTGCTAGGAGATGGCAGCAGGGGTGTAGGTGGTTCTGAGAGGGTGCCCCCCTGCCCCCTTTCATCCAGCGCGCGATCTCTTCTCTTGTCATCCTTTCTTTCCTGCACATCTTTCACACACACACACACACACATCCTGCAGGAACAGAAGTAGGAAACAGACACATACATACATACACACACACACACACACACACACACACACCTCACTATGCAACACTCACACCTCTGCACCTTTCATCACACTGACATGGGCTAATACATTTACAAGAATTGTACCTTTAAAAAACAAACTCCGTCACATATCTTATGCTGTATAGTTTTCTCTCCCTTGGAAAACTCACTGTGCTTTATTCTGTAGACTGGCTATTTATGGTTGTTATGTGGTTTATTCTTATTTTAATTGAATCTTGTCAACATAAACTCAACAGTCAACTCAGTCAGTTTCGTTAGCCCTTAATGTATTTCCTTAAAAGCTTGAGTAAAATATGTTATTCTTTATTTGCAATTATTATTCATTATTTATTTGAATAATTATCCATGGTTTGTTATTGCTGTCAGGTTTATCATCACCTCTTGTTTCAAGATGCAAGAGATTGTCACATTTTGGCATGTTTGCACACAAATAAAAAGCAGTGAAATGAGGGATCGTGACAGCAACTCTACGCTGTGCAATGGGGGAAAAAAGTAGTCAAAGCAGTAGAGCAAGAAGTAAAATAACAAACAATAAAATAAGAAGGTGGGGGGAAATTAAATACATGAAAATAAAAAAACGCTTTAATGGGTTTATAAAAAGGGAAAAGTGCTGGGATGCATTCATGGCCTGTATGGCTTGGGAAAAGAAGCTCCTTCTTAGTCTTTTAGTTCTTGTTCTTCTTTCAGTTCTTCAGCTTTGAGGGACAGGAGGCGTTTTCCAGAAGGCAGCTATTTAAAAAGATTGTGGTTAGGGTGGTGGCAGTCTTTTATGGTTTTCTTTGCCCTTGACTGGCAGCGCCAGGTGAATGTCCTGTAACCCAGGTAGTTAAGTCCTGGCAATTCTCTCCGCACGTCTGATCACTCTGTGCGGTGCCATTTTATCCCGAAAGCTGCTATTTCCGTACCAAGTTGTTATTCCCAGAAATAAGAGAAACTATCGTGGTAGAGTTGAAGATGTTCTGCACGCGGTCTAGACAGAGTTCCACAGGCTGTGGCACAAACTCTTAACCCTCCAGTTGTGTTCGTTTCATGTTTACTTGTGTTCCCGGTCAAAAATAACCACTGCATCATAACTTGCTATAAATCCATAGTAACACACATATTATAATCTAATGTTGCGATAGACCTTTGTATCAACTTGTGTTCTATTGGATATAACCAGATTTGAACTTCCATTTGCTATTTAGGCCTATGGCCTGCAGGCCTCATTGACCTGAGCTCATGCATTTCAGAAAGGGGAAGATTCTATTGGAAAAAGCTTCCAGTGGGGGCTGCCATTGAAACAAAGAGGGGGAGTCAGGGTGTGTTTGTGTGTGTTTTTTAATGTACATAAGCACACATACAATCCATCTGATCAATAACTATGTGTCTGGACTCAAGTTTATACACTTGCCATTTTCTCACCCATTCATTTCTAATGGTCGGTCATTTTTGACCGGGAATACACATGGGTGTTCTAAAGTTAAATAAAACACTCAAATTGTTATGAAAATGGTCAAAAATTGTTTTGTGTGTTCAGATGCACAGTTACACATGTAAATCTACAGGACGCATACGGATGTTTTGATCGTCTTCCACCGGTTGTATTAGGTAACAAGTGTGGTAACTGTCTTTCATGCTGTCGATGTGGACGAATTGAACTTGCGCTGATGATTTTCAGAAAGGATGCTCTTCGTCCTCAGTGTTGATGCCGAGATGGTCTCATTAATTTGTTGACAGGCTTTAATGTACCAGTGGCAAGGCGTACAGGGCCCTGACGCCCGCATTCCCGACCAATCAATGCGTCATTGCCACTGTCCGTCACCCACGGGTCGTCCTATGAGATGACTGAAAAGGCGGGTGCTCCTCCGTCACTGTACTGAAGTTCCCGTCTGTAGTGCATGGACGCTGAATGTCTATAACGGAGGGTCAGATTCTCATTAGGTGATTTTTTTCTTGCATATAATTCGCTTATGTTTTTTGTTTTTTTTACACAGCCCTGCACACTGGACTTGGGGCTGGAGTCGCCCGCCTCAATGAGAGGCAGCGGGGACATCTAAGGACAGACTGAAGGAAGACCAGCAAGCAGGGGATAGGCGGAAAGCGCAGCGGCCGGAGGAGTGGGCTTGCAACCGGGGCCGGAGAGGAGAGAGAGCGCGCCGTGTCGGGCTCGGTGGCCAAGGCTGTCAGTGCCTGGCTGTTTGACTCTTCGTTTAAGGCGCTCTGCCCGAGCAGCCGAGTCAACAACCCTGTGCAGTCCCCCGCCATTGGAATAGGCCATCCTCCGGACTTTCTGCTTCTATCTAGTTGTAACACAGGGGCTAAGGTTGGCGAATGTCGATGGGTAAGACGGGAAACATGCCTTCTTGAGGAGGAATTGCGCGGTGGATAGAAAAAAGGGTCGTTTCGGTGTCACTCCCATTTCTGTGAAGGCGATCGGACCCAAGTTTCAATTACGAACGAGTCCGAGCTCAGAGCTGAGACCAAGACGGCTGAATCGGCGAGGAGGGGAGACTCTAGGAATAATCAGCCGGCGTTTAGGCCTCAAGACATGGGCAACACGCCCGCCTCTAGGCGGGGAAGCGATATGGAAAGCGGTGGGTGTACTATTTTGCGTATGGGAAGTGTTTTTGCTACACACGCGTTTGCTGCACTCTATACATTTATTTTTAGGCTATGTGCTAGCCAACCACACATATTTCCCTGCTTAATCTTTTAACAGGTGGGTAGCATCTCCAGAACAAACCAATTCAGAATGGGCTCTCTGTGTGTGTGTGTGTGTGTGTGGCCACTATACCGGGCAGCGGTGAATGAAGCCTAAACACGAGCACATGAGGCTTCACCAATATGCAATGTCAAGAAATGTCATTTTGAGTCAGAAAGAATATAGCTTAAACCTGCGCAGTCTTGTTCGGCGAACAATACACTTCAAAACGAGGGATTGGACGAATCAGGGAGAAACGTAACAGCATTCCAGGGGGTCGTCATCCATCACTAACATACCCTGTCCACCGACAGTCAGTCAGAAGTCTTTCAGCGCATGTTGCATCACGAGAGGCACGGAGAATGTAGGCTAGCTGAGTGTAAACCCCGCACCTGCAATGCTGCCAGTCTTTGCGCGTGTTCTCCGGGAAGCAGACCTCTTTCCAAAAGCAGATGTAGACCAGTTATGTGCTCCTTAGTGTTCCATAGAAACCCGGGAATGTTTATGTTGTTATTATTATTTGTCTGGATATTATTCCACACGACTGAGGCTTCACGTGAGCACAAGGCCTGGCCTCGCTATCTTGACATGGGAAGATGACATGGGAAGTCTACTTAAGAGGTCCATGCAAGGGAGCACACTTGCTTTAAGAGCAAGTGCTGAAGACAGTGTGTGTGTGTGTGAGAGAGAGAGCCTCAGACCTAATAATCCAAATCACTTGCTACTCAGCAGCTCATACAAGGTGCCAGAAAAGGATGAGAGCCTTTGTGTGTCTGTCTGTCACTGGAACAGAACTTTTAGATTGTCTTATCTTAGTTTCCTATCCACCTGTTGAATAGCTTCAATCATTCACTTATAAATTAAACATGTGCCTTTTTCTTCTGGAGGTATCATGGCATGGGCCTAATTCAATGAAACATCCACGACGGAAGGTGTCTGCTTGATAACAAGGCTGCTCTTGCTTTTTTTGTTCGCTTTTTTATGTGTGTGCGTGTGTGTATGTATAAGAGAGAGAGAGAGAGTGCGACAATAGCAGTAGAATTCTAACCTGACTCTCGCCAGATGAATTTCGTTCCGTTGAGCTAGGCGGAGCTAGACGGAACGAAATTCATCTGGTGAGAGTCAGGTTAGAATTCCTGACAGAGTGTCAAAGATGGAGAAAGTCCTTTTCCTTCCTACATTCTACTGTATTATTTTGCCTAATTAGTATACATATTATTATTATTATTATTATTATTATTTTACTATTATTTGTATTATTAATATTTAAATCTGTATTATTTCGCCTAATTAGTATACATTTTAAATATATATATATATATATTTTTACCATTATTTTTATTATTATTATTTAAATCTATACATTTATACCACATGTGTAAGCTTTGGCAACACAATGTTTTTTTTCATGCCAATGAAGCTAATTTGAATTTGAGAGAGAGAGAGAGAGAAGTATGTGCATATGGCCTGTGTGCATCACTGACCATGCATTTCTCTGTGTCCCACAGTGAAGGAGTTCCTTGCCAAAGCCAAAGAGGACTTCCTGAGGAAATGGGAGGACCCTGCACAGGTGAGACAGAACATGGAGAGAGAGAGAGAGAAGAACATGGAGGAGAGAGGGAGAGAGAGAGGGAGAGCATGGAGGGGAGAGAGAGAGAAAGGGGGGGAGAGAGAGAGAGAGAGCATGGAGAGGAGAGAGAGAGAGAGAGAGAGAGCATGGAGGGAGAGAGAGTGCATGGAGGGGAGAGAGAGAGAGATAGACAGACCATGTAGGAGAGATACAAATAGAACATGGAGGAAAGAGACAGAATACGGAAGGAAGAGCGATAGAACATAAAGGAGACAGAAGGAGAGAGGGATTAGAAAGGAGAGAAGAAACGAGGAGGAGGAAGAGAGGCAGAAAGGTGGGCAGGAAGTGATAGACAGACAGACAGACAGACAGCCTGGGTGGAGAAAGACCAGTCAAAAGTGATTGAAGGAGAAAATGTGTGAATGTGTGAGAGAGAAAGAGAAACATAACAACTAAGAAAGGAGGAGAAAGTGTGTGTGGTGAGGGGGGCTGTGTGTGTTGGGGGGGGGGGGGTTAGAAAAGAGTGAGAGTGTGTGTGTGGTGAGGAGGGCTGTATGTGTGTGTGTGTGTGTGTGTGTGTGGGGGGTAGAAAAGAGTGGGACAGTGGATGAGTGAAAGTGAGTCCACATGGTTTCGGTGCAGTTCAGTTCAGACAATGGGCAAATTCACACAGGCTATTTTCAGACAACAGGAAGCGCATAAGCCCTGACTTCAGTGATAACACACACACACACAAACACACATACGCATATACACACTCCAAAACCCATCTCCAGTCCTCTATGCTGAGATAGTGGGGGGTTGCAACAAACTGTCAATCCTGGTGAGGTGGTGGTGGCATAGTAGCTGAGGAACTTGGCCAGGAGAGTTGTGGTTTTGATTCTTAACGGTCACCACTGTGCCCTTCAGCAAGCCATTTAAGCCTGAGTTGCTCTGGTTATTACATACAGTAAAGTGTCAAATATATGCCAAATGTATACACAAACGAGTAAGCTAGTAAAACAGGTACACGAGTTAACCTGTGAAACTTAAATTTGCGTGTGTTTGTTACATTGTCATTGGAAATGACACCGTGTTTAATAAAAGATGGTGTTGGTGAGGGGGAAGTTCAAAAAAAAAAACAGAGAAAAAAGGGGAGACAGACAAAAAAAGGAAGAAAAGAAGAATCAGAGGAGGGAGGTAGAGAGGAGGAAGAGGAGAGTATGAGATTGTCAATGAACAGAGCGCCCTCTTGTGGTCATTTGGTGAAATAATATATAACAGTAGTCTGCACCTCCAGTTTTGATCTCACACTGACTGACCGCATGAAAAAGTGAGTGTTAAAAATGTTTGTGTGTATGTGTGTGCCTATGGGCGTATGTAAAAGTGTGTATGTATGTGTGTGTGCATTTGATTGTGTGATGATTTGTTTGTGCCCCCCCAAATCCATCTAGAACACAGCTGCTCTGGAGCAGTTTGAGCGGTTGAAAACTCTGGGCACAGGTTCATTTGGCCGTGTGATGCTCGTGAGGCACAGAGAGACTGGTCAGCACTTTGCCATGAAGATCCTGGACAAACAGAAGGTAACCCAGGGTTTTTTTCTCTAATTGTTCGTTTCACGTGGACATACGTAGTTGTTAATGACACAATGTGCTTCTTCTTATTGTTCTTTTCACGTGGACATACGTTGTCGTTAATGACACTGTGCTTTTTATTATTGTTCTTTTCACGTGGACATACGCTGTGTCATCATAAATAACACTCATTATCTACTTACTTGTCATCATTATTACCTGAGTTATATGCTGTCTGTGAGTGACCGGGTGGCCACCTCACTTGCCAGGACAGCGTTGCGGTTGGAAATCAGAGAGAAGGGGTAAAAATGTCAGGAATGCTGAGAAAATTGCCAGTGTATTTATTTTTACAGTGTCTGTCTCTCTCTCTCTCTCTCTCTCTCTCTCTCTCTCTCTCTCTCTCTCTCTCTCTCTCTCTCTCTCTCTCTCTCTCTCTCTCTCTCTCTCTCTCTCTCTCTCTCTCTCTCTCTCTCTCTCTCTCTATCTCTATCTATATCTCTCTCTATATATATATATATCTCTATATATATATATATATATCTCTATCTATATATCTCTCTATATCTCTCTCTCTCTCTATATATATATATATCTCTATCTCTATATATCTATATATATATATATATCTATATACATATATATATATATATATATAATGGCTATATCTCTCTCAGCACAAACTGGGGGTTTTATACTCAGTCCTACTATGCTCCAGACACACCATGATTATTTAACAAGATGATTGACTAAACACATGATTGGACTGTACCATTATCACCATCATGTTTGTACACAACCACAGTGTTTAAGTCATCAAACAAACCAAACAATAACATGTACCTCAAACACATCCCACACATCTTTGCTTTCAAAACTTCACGTAAAGCCCATAAACATATAACATTCAACAGATGCATAGCAACACAAAGCACACTTCCAAACCCCCCTTCGCGACATCATTACATTCCCCATTTCCCATTAGTCAAGATGGCATTACAAATACTACTCAAATGGGCATGCTTCCATTTGGCAGTGGTGACTGAAAGGTGGAGGAACACAAAGAGGTAAGTATGGCGTTTTGTTTATAATGACCAGGGAGATAATGTGGTGTGTGCAGTGTTACATCTTTCAGTGGGCATACCTCACCCAAATGCAGGAGATGTTTCCAGAGCTGTTTGAATATGGAGACTTATGTGGCGGCTGGTTTGGTAGTCACCCGAAGGTGACAGGCAAACAATTGTCTCTGTTCATAAGCTGACACTCAGGGCAAGCTTTGTGCTGCGCCGGCTGTGTGAGCGTGTGTGGGTGTGTGTGCGCGCGTGTGTGTGTGCGTGCAAGGGGCTCAACGTCTCTCATTGGCACTCCTGCTCTCGCAGGGCTTCCGCGATGCAGAGTGCGTTCAAAAAGAGTTCGAATTGTCCATAGCATTCAAAGAAGTTAGTTAGACAAAGCAAATATTCATAAAATGACCATAATTCAAATACAAGCAATACGATCTTTAAAAACAGTGAGGAGGGGAGAGAGCGCCTACTCACACTG
>NC_063195.1:14499600-14539600 GCF_017589495.1 Alosa alosa
CAGACAGACAGAAGCACACACATTAAATCAGTTGATTAAGTGGATGAATGAATGAATGAATGAACGAATGAATGGACAACAAAAATAATTACCCATCTCCTCCAGGCTTCATCCATTTAATGAACTGATTTAATCATTAGTTAATGCATTCATTCATTCATTCATTCATTTGAATCAGTCAATCAATCAATCACTAATAAATTAATTCATTCATTTATTCATTCATTCCAGAATGCATCAGCTCCATTCATTCGATCATTTGGTTTATCAGTCACTCATAAATTAAGTTGTTTGTTTGTTCATTGTGTGTGTGCATTCGACAAAATTAGACCAGAGGTGCGTTCAAAATTCACAAACACAGGCAAACGTTTGCAAACAGGTTTCTGTTTGGCTTGAGTTTTTGGCGAATGATTGCAAGTCACTCGCAATACAGTCTGAGGAGTTAGTTCTCCGCAAACATACAGTGGAGCTGAACGTGAGCTGGACGAAGTGCGATCACAATCGAATGATTACACCAAATCGTTCAAATCGAACTGTTCAGAGAAAACATGTTCTCCATGAACGTTCGCCATTGTTTGCCAAATTTGACTGCACTTCAGTTCTCTAAAACTGTGAGCGCCTCCGATGAACAGAGTGCCTCAACTTTCTGCGCCCGGGGAACATGGCCAAGACGCCTAGAGTCATAATCAGAGTCTTTAAGGGCGTCTGGTCAAAAACTCTGTTGGGACTAGGCCAGTTTATAATTAGTATTTGATATGGAATCTGCATAAATATAACAAAATGAAGTCTTTGATTTGTGACTTACATGAGCTGGAGTTATGAATATTGATTTGTGACTTACATGAGCTGGTGTTATGAATATTGATTTGTGACTTACATGAGCTGGAGTTATGAATATTGATCGGTTCTTCTGTGCCCGTGGGTTTGACAGATTTTACTGAGCTAGTTATGTGATTGTGTTCTGTGAATGACGCACTGAATGCTGTAATACAGGGTGGTAATAATGATGGTGGTGATGATGATGATGATGGTGATGGGGTGGTGATGGTGGGGGTGGGGGTAGTGATGATGATGGTGGGGGTGATGGTGGTGATGATGATGGTGGGGGTGGGGGGTGGTGATGGTGATGGTGATGGTGATGGTGGTGGGGTGATGGTGGGGTGGGGGTAGTGATGATGGTAGTGATGATGGTGGTGGTGATGGTGGGGATGGGATGGTGGGGTGGGGTAGTGATGATGGTAGTGATGATGGTGGTGGTGGTGATGGTGGGGGTGGGGGTAGTGATGGGTGGTGATGGTGGGGTGATGGTGGTGATGGTGGTGATGGTGATGGAGGTGGGTGTGGGGGTAGTGATGATGGTAGTGGGTGATGGTGGTGGGGGTGATGGTGGGGGTGGGGGTAGTGATGATGATGGTGGGGGTGATGGTGGTGATGATGGTGGTGGGGGTGATGGTGGTGGGATGGTGATGATGATGGGTGGGGTGATGGTGGGGGTGATGATGGTGGTGATGATGGTGGTGATGGTGGGGTGATGGTGATGGGGATGGTGGTGGTGGTGATGTTAAGAGTGATGTGGTGGTGATGATGGTGGTGGTGTGGTGATGGTGGGGGTGGGGGTAGTGATGATGGTAGTGATGATGGTGGTGGTGGTGATGGTGGGGGTGATGGTGGGGTAGTGATGATGGTGGTGATGGTGGGGGTGATGGTGGGGGTGATGGTGGGGTAGTGATGATGATGGTGGGGTGGTGGGTGGGGGTGGGGGTAGTGATGATGGGTGGTGATGGTGGGGGTAGTGATGATGGTGGTGATGGTGGGGGAGTGATGGTGATGGTGGTGATGGTGGGGGTGAGTGATGATGGTGGTGATGGTGGGGGTGGTGATGGTGGGGGTGATGGTGGTGATGATGATGGTGGGGGTGATGGTGGTGGTGGTGGTGTGGTGATGGTGGAGGTGGGGTGGGGGTAGTGATGATGGTGGTGATGGTGGGGGTGGGGGTGGTGATGATGGTGGTGGTGGTGATGGTGGGGGTGGGGGTAGTGATGATGGTGGTGATGATGGTGGTGATGTGGTGATGGAGGTGATGGTGGGGGTGGGGGTAGTGATGATGGTAGTGATGGTGGTGGTGGGGGTGATGGTGGGGGTGGGGGTAGTGATGATGATGATGATGGTAGAGGTGATGGTGGGGGTAGTGATGATGATGATGATGGTGGAGGTGATGGTGGTGATGGTGGAGGTGATGGTGGGGTGGGGGTAGTGATGATGATGATGATGGTGGGGGTGGTGGTGGTGGTGATGGTGGGGGTGATGGTGGGGGTGTAGTGATGATGATGGTGGTGGGGGTGGTGATGGTGGTGATGGTGATGGTGATGGAGGTGATGGTGGGGGGGGGGGGTAGTGATGATGGTAGTGATGATGGTGGTGGTGGTGATGGTGGGGGTGGGGGTAGTGATGATGGTAGTGATGATGGTGGTGGTGGTGATGGTGATGGTGGGGGTAGTGATGATGGTGGGGTGGTGGTGTTGATGGTGGGGGTGGTGGGGGTGGGGTAGTGATGATGGTGGTGGGGGGTGATGGTGGTGGGGTGGGGGTAGTGATGATGGTGGTGATGGTGGGGGTGATGGTGGAGGTGATTTTGGGGGGGGGTAGTGATGATGATGATGATGGTGGGGGTGATGGTGGTGATGGTGGGGTGGGGGTAGTGATGATGATGGTGGGGGTGATGGTGTGATGGTGACTGTAAGACAGTGATGATTAAAACACCACTCTGTCCCTCATTTCTACAGGTAACAGACTTTGGCTTTGCAAAGAGGGTCAAAGGTCGGACATGGACGCTGTGCGGCACCCCGGAGTACCTGGCTCCAGAGATCATCCTCAGCAAGGTGAGACCTTTAAGCCGTAATGGAGCTATGCCTGTGGTGGATTCCTTCTCTGAGCTAGAGCCTGTATTCCGCAACTACGTAGAAGGATTCACCCATAGCCATAAAGCTGCAATTGGATCTAGAAGATAGACAACCTGTGAAAGACATTGGACATAACAAACAAGGGTGAAAGACACAAAATGGCATTCCGTGTCAAATCAGATAAGGTTGTTGCTGCACCATCTCAGATTTTTTTTCAAACCTTGTCTCTATCAAGAATAGGTCCCAAAACCAAGGCCTGTAAATTATTTTTGTTCAAATCTTGTGTCTTATTTTCAGCCCTTGAAATTACCAGTTTTACAGCCTGGAAAACACATTATCTGGGAAGCACTGCTTGGGCAATAATATAATGAAAATAATTATTCATAGGCATCCCAAACTTATTAGAATGGAAGACAAACATGTTCTCAGTATGACTGAACCATTAAAAGTTGTTTCTGCATTTTCATTGAAAATTAACTACAAGGCTCTAGATTTGGAAAAAAGTGCAAAAAGTGTGGCATTAAAGTGCCCATATTATGACTATTTTTCAACAAGTTAAAATAGGTCTATGAGTTCCAGAAAACATGTTTCTGAAGTTGTTTGCTGGAAATAGCTTGTAGGAAAAGATTCTTACCTACCTCTATTACACTCTTTTTTCAGTCCCTGTCAATGTGTGCTGTTTCTGCTCACTTACCCACGCCCCACTCCATTAACTGTTACCAGGGTCATTCGTGCCAAATCAACAAATGCCTCCAGCCTAGCCTGACCATCTTGGCTTTGCTTCATACTTTATGTCAATAATGCTAAATATTACCCAACAACTACTGTGCAAAGGTTTAAGCTTGTATCTACATTATTTTCTGAGATATGTAGGCTCAAAAAACAGTTGAACTCGTAGGCTTGGTGTGGAGAGGTGGGGTGTTGATTATGCAACGTCTGAAACACGCCAATTCAAAATCCCCTAACAGCTACTACACCTTCGTTTTACATAGTATAGCCCGTAGCTAACACTTAGCCTACCATAATCTCTATGTAAAACGGTACGCTTGCTAGCTAGCTAACAGTGGAACTTCAGTAGCCTACAACATAAGCTTAGCTATCTCACCTAGTTGTAGGAAATATGTAAGTGATGGACACCAACCTTATTCTGTGCCTTTTATTCACGTTTGTTCAACGATTTAGTAAGTATAAATCCTTTTCCCTGCCCACTTCGATGCAACTCCATAGGTTTCCATTATATCCATGTAACGTAATTGCCCTAAAAGGAGGTGGTGGGTGGGAATATTGAAATGTTTCGGCCTGTGACGTCAAAAGCCTTGCCGATTTTGACCAGCTCACCCTGGAGGCTGAAGGCAGGATACATCCAGAAACCCTTATCTCACTCAAAATAGCATGGGTGTTTTTTTTCCAAGTTTGTATGTGTGTGGAAGCACCAGAGACACACAATAACACATCAAATCCCAGAAAAAGTGATTTTTTTTTTTCATAATATGGGCCATTTAAGGATAGTATAAACTTGGTTTTGTATGCATTTGGTATCAATCATTATTTTTCATTACATACCATATTTGATTAATGTTGCCAGCTCTCTACTTATAATGGGCTTGAAGATTTTAAGTATTAAACAAGAGGAGGTTGTTATTTTCAGTAATTTTCATAGGATTAAAATGGTATGTGGGTAGCTAGGAGGCCCAATGTATCTGAAAGTAGCTCAGTGTAAGGACATTTAGTGTACAAGGTGCCAATGTTATACCATAGATAAATAAATAGTCTATATAATTGTTTTGCCTCAGAGACAAGAATGAAAACACATACATAGGTATACAATGTAACTAAGAAAGTGTATTTATACATAAATTACTATAAACTGAGCTATTCCCACGTTGATTTTGGTGTTCCTACTAGCTACCCCACGTGCCATTTTAATCCTATGAACATTACCAAAAAATGCAATCATACCTTGTTTTATCCTTAATATTTTCAAGTGCATTTGTTGCAGAGACCTCAAACATCAGCTCAACATTAATAAACTATTATATTTGCAGACAAAATAATGATTGTTGCCATGTGGATATAAAAAAATTAGTTGACAAGACCCTCAATATCACAAGTTTTGCATTTTGTTCCATATCTAGGGCCTTATATAAAACGAATGGGCATGCAGTACAAACTTTTAACGGTCCAGTCATACTGAGAACATGTCTCTTCCACTTTACAAAGTTTGGGCAGGCTAGGAATAATACTTTTCAAGATATTAATGCTCAAACATGGCCTCCAATATCAGGCATTTCTGAGGGTGTAAAAATGATACAAAATCAATGGTGAACAAATTAAAGCTTCAGTTGGCAAGTCTGACAGATTGAAGGGACTTCGCCAAAATGTTGAATGTTTACAACTCTCATGCCCCTCCCCCACTACCACCGAGCACCCTCTCATCGAGTTTGTGCTTGTCAGTGCGCACCAGACTGCACCAGACTGTGATTGACAGTCAGATCTCACACAGCCCTGCTCTGATTGGACCAGAAGAACCGGGAGCTGTGGATTTTTGCAAAACAAATAACAGACTCTAGGTGGAGGTAGAAGTGTGTTTTTTTTTTTTCTAAAACCGGCTGATTTATGTTCTTCTGTCAGTGCATAGTGTCGGTTTCAGTGAATATGATCAAAAACATCTTGCCAACTGCAGCTTTAATGAAAACATTGGAATTTAACAAAAATATTTTACAGCTCTTAGTTTTGGGACCTAAATATTTGGTAGACATACATTCAGCACAATATGAGATGGTGCAACAACCATTTTCCTGGATTCTGATTGGACACAGAATGACCCAATAAGAATGAAAAGAAGAGAGCAACTAGGGTTATGAATCCTATTGTTTTTGTGTTTGTTTTTGGCCAGCTCAGATATGAGGTTGTGTTTCCTTAACCAGTGCAGCTATCCATTCTTCACAGCAATTGTCTCATTATATCTGTAATTGTTATTGTTTAGTGCAAATCTGTTATTACTGTAATCAGACATTCACATCTATGAGTAAGAGTAAGTGTGTTTATCACATGACTTTGTCCTTATTCCTCTATATCTCTCTACTCCATTTTCTATATCCCTTCTTCCTGCTCTCTTCATTTGTTCTCCTTCATTTCTCTACTTTCTCTTTTCCTTCTGCTTGGTTCTCTGCATTTCCTCTTTGTGTCTCTCTGTGTCTGTCATCCTGTCTTCCTTTTTTCTCTCTCTATCTATCTCCTTTTTTATTATTCTCCACTTTTTTTTATTCAACTTCTTTTTTTCTTAACCCATGGATACTGCACATCTACTAGAGATCTCTCTCTCTCTCTCTCTCTCTCTCTCTCTCTCTCTCTCTCTCTCTCTCTCTCTCTCTCTCTCTCTCTCACACACAATACCGGTACCTTTTTATAATCACTTTCTTAAGCCTCGTTGTCGTGTCTGGGGTTGGTTGACTCATCTCTCTCTTTCCTGTTATTTTTTCTCTGTCTGTCTTTTATTATTTATACTTATTATTTTCTTTTATATATACTCTTTTGATCCCGTGAGGGAAATTTGGTCTTTGCATTTATCCCAATCCGTGAATTAGTGAAATACACTCAGCACACAGTGAACACACAGTGAGGTGAAGCACACACTAATCCCGGCGCAGTGAGCTGCCTGCTACAACAGCGACGCTCGGGGAGCAGTGAGGGGTTTAGGTGCCTTGCTCAATGGCACTTCAGCCATGCCCACTGGTCGGGGCTGGGCCACGGCTGCCCCTTTTATCCTCTCGTTCCACAACTGTTACTGTTCTATTCTGTTCTATATCTCTCTCATTCTTTGTTTCTTCCTCTCTGTCTCTCTATTGTCCATTCTCTCTGTCTCTCACACCCTCTTCATTCATGCACTCATTCATGCGCTGTCTCTCTCTCTGCCTCTCTTTCTCACATCAATCATTCATCCATTCACTCACTCATTTTCTTTCTGTGTGTGTGCGTGTGTTTGCGTGTGTGTGTGTGTGTGTGTTGGTGTTTGTCTCAGGGTTATAATAAAGCTGTGGACTGGTGGGCGCTGGGAGTGCTCATCTATGAGATGGCTGCTGGCTACCCGCCCTTCTTCGCCGACCAGCCCATTCAGATCTACGAGAAGATCGTCTCCGGGAAGGTGAGTTCTTCTCTCTCGCTCGCTCGCTCTCTCTCTCTCTCTCTCTCTTTCTTTTTCTTTCTTTCTTTCTTTCTTTCTTTCTTTCTTTCTTTCTTTCTTTCTTTCTTTCTTTCTTTCTCTCTCTCTCTCTCTCTCTCTCTCTCTCTCTCTCTCCGCAAAGCAAACAGTACCGACTATGTGGGAGATTGGGCTGAGATGTATCTAGCCGAATCTCTGATAGGTTAGGGCCATATTGGTTTTGCACACATCTATAAGACATTAAACCTCTTCATCAAAGTGACTTGGAATATAGATATAATCATTTATCAAGATTATATACTGTACATTTTTAATAGTTTGTCCTCACAAATTGACTGCGCAGGAACGTGGTGTTCTCTGCAGCTTCCTTGGTACTGGTTGGGCCCCCGACTTCCCAGTACACCTATACATATCCCCAGTATACATATTGCCAGTACACCTATACATATTTCCAGTATACATATTCCCAGTACACCTATACATATTCCCAGTATATTCCCAGTACACCTATACATATTCCCAGTACACCTATACATATTCCCAGTGCCCACCTCGCGCACCACACACTGTGTGTAGGGCACCAGTGTACAGCAGTCCTGCATATTCCTGCAGGGTCCCCACGGGTCATGGAATTTCTGGAATATCATGGAATTTTAGAAAGTCTATTTCAGACATGGAAAGTCAGGGAATTTCATAATTTTTGGTGCAAAGTCATAGAATATCAGGGAATTTCGTTGTAGCAGTTTAAAATGTACCTGTCAAAATACAGGAATACAAATACTATACTGTATTTCCACAATGGTGGCTATCTGGTTATAAGCTTTACCGCTTGCTTGAGTAGCCCAACTTTGTGTATTCAACGCCCATTTGTTCATCTCTCGCTCTAAAAAAGTAAAGATTCTCCAACGCTACACGGCTGCTCTGAAATCATTGGTCGGAATATTGTACCATTCATTATATAGCAGTCCTGGAAATTCATATTTTTTTTTCTCAGGGAAAAGTCATGGCATTTTACATTTGACTTGTGGGAGGAACCCTGTTCCTGAATACAGACAGCATGTGTCTTACACATGTACTTGAGCCACCCTCAGTATCCTGCCACTACCCACATTAGTATAAGTATAAGTATATATACTCCTTTGATCCCATGAGGGAAATTTGGTCTCTGCATTTATCCCAATCCGTGAGTTAGTGAAACACACTCAGCACACAGTGAACACACAGTGAGGTGAAGCACACACTACCAACACACAGTGAGGTGAAGCACACACTACCAACACACAGTGAGGTGAAGCACACACTACCAACACACAGTGAGGTGAAGCACACTACATTACCAACATTGTTGTGTAACAATGAAGTATATCGTATTTTATCATATCTTTGTTATCTTATTTCTTCAATCCTATAAATATAAAATAGAGGGGATGCATCCCAAACCGCTTAACGTACAAATTTGGTTGAAGCACCGTTCCGTAGATCTTCCAAGGCTTTACCGTCCTATCCATTTTTCATTCTTGAGAAGTTTATACTTTTTGAGATATTTGTAATTAAAAGTGTATTTTTCTCCCATAGACTTGAATGGGGGTTGTGATGTCATAATAGAGCCAGCTGCGCTTGTTAAGTAGTTCTCAGAGCAGTTCCCAGGCTAATCAGAACACTGGCACATGTGTCACCTGTGAGGAATTCAACTGTCTCAGCTTCTAAGCATACAATCTAGCTCTACCTGAACTACACATCCTGTTAAAGTGTTTCCTGTGTGTCAAAATAAAAGTCCCAGCCATATCTCATGCATTCAGCATTATATCTCCAGAACGGCTTGACGTACATGCTTCAAATTTGGTACGAGTGTTTTTATGGACTCAAAGATGAAGTGAGTTGAAGTTGGAGGTTGAAGGTCAAATGTCAAGGTCAAAAACACTTTGAGTATGATATCTCAAGAATGCCATGTCACACAAGATTCAAATTTGGTTACTCCAAAAGCACCTTTGCAGGTATCACAATTACCCTACCAACCAGCTAGCAGCAAGCTCAACAGCCCCACCAACACCCTAACCAGCAGATTGCATCCCCTCGTGTAATTCCTCGGAATTGCATCTCTAGTTCCTTTTGTATTTTAACAATATCACATTTTGTATAATCCTGTGTAACCACATGAATGCATTTAAGTAATGTCAGTGGCAGCATTGGAGAAAAGAAGGTTCTTTGTTTGGTAGAATATGAGATAGATAGATAGATAGATAGATGCTTAGATGCTTAGAAATGCTTACAAATGGCAACACCACAAAGTACCACCATCTGATTAACTGCTACGATCGTTTATCATTTCGGACTTCAGACACTTAACAAAGTGCAGGTCGTTGACATTTCCGTTTAACAGCCAATCAAAGTACACCCCTCCCCTTTGTGCTCCAGAGGCAGTGTGTTTGGCTGAAGTTGCATATGGACCCTTTCAACAAGGTAAACAAAAACAATGCTTGAACGTTCTATAGACCCTTTCAACAAGGTAAACAAAAACAATGCTTGAACATTCTATTTGGGCCCCAATCTACTTCCTCTGCATTAAGATAACATATGGAATGTTAAAAAGGAAGTCTTGTGGGGCCAACTATGATGCTGATAATGGAACTCTCTTGAAAGGGTCCATAGTGTAGTCTGAGTCACTTCCTCATTTACTGGCTGAGGCCTGAACCAAAGTCCTTTTAGGCAAGTCCCTCCACTCGGCGGGCATATTGTAACACTTTTCAGGCACTTATCGTGCATCTATTTCAGGCAGAACTGCGTGTGGAAGCAAGGCTTCACGAATCATGACACATCAATCTCGCTCCAGCTGCGAGATCACAACACATGATTGGCACGATGTAGTCACAACATACCACATGATTGGCATGATACTGTATATTCACATGTGAACTTTTGGCGGCAGAAGCGGCGGGATATGTGTAGACGACGGCCATGTTTGCGTTACGAACTAACCCCATGCATTTCTATGAGAGATTCTTTGAGTGCTGTGTCTTCTCATTAGAAAGCCTCTGCCTGAGCACAGTCTGTACTGACCTTTGTTTTTGTACCAGAAGTGGAATGGCTTATAATCAAGACCTGCACCTTTAATACTCTCTGGGGCTAATGGTTAATGAAACTAGCATATCCTTTCAGGTCATTTGGTCAGGAACCCAGTGGTTCAATTTTTATGGGTATGACTTGAAAGGAATTTGGCCAGCTCGGAAAGCACAGGCTAATGGAATATGCTTATTTTTCATTGGCTTCATGTCCGTGAGAGAGAGAGAGAGAGAGAGAGAGAGAGAGAGAGAGAGAGAGAGAGCTAAATGAGTAATCTACAAAATTTTGTAAATTAACAAACAAATGCAAAATGCAAATGTAATTTTGTGCGTATGTGTGTGTATCTGAATGTGTCTGTGCCTGTGTGTGTGCATCTGTAAGCCCAATTTGGTCTGAAAACATTACATATTCTAAATGCTCCCCTCAAAAAAAGCATGCAATTGATGGTAGAAGCGGGCAATTGATCAGACAGCAATAATCAAACTGACATACTGGCCATCCTGTCCCCTTGGATCCACGTACATACTGATGGAACATGGAGCACATCTATAGGAGTACAGAACAAGGGTTTACAAACAAATGACAACAACCAATTGGAATGCTTTTGACAGTCCACATCCACAATGTATTTTTGTAGTAATATTTCCCTTATCTATCAGGGGGGCCCACGTCGGGGGGGGCCAAGCGTCAAGAGGTTGGGGGTCCTGGCTCATGCACTGTAGAACGGTTTCGGGAGGCCCTGCTTGGAAAAGTGTGAGAATCCCTGAGTTAGACAGACACTTAGTTAGACAGAGACACCATCACATTTGGGGCTATCTTCACAGTGTCTTTATTCTGATTTCAGAGGAATGTGTGTAGTTCTGGTGCAGTGGGTGCTGTCAGTTAGACAGATACATATGACTAGTGAGAGATACGATCACAGTTGGGGCTCAGGGCTTAAAATTCATTTTTCAAAAAAATTATAATTATATCTTTTTTCTACCTCTTTTTCTTTTTTGTCTGCTCCTTTTACTTTTAAATTTCTTCTGTGTGTGAAATGCACCATATAAATACACATGCCTTGCCTATAAAATTGAGTTTTTTGTTTGTTTGTTTTCCGGGCCACCTCTGTTGTTTTATCCTATGACTCACGTAAGGGGCGCATTCACCAGAAGCATCCTCATGCAAGTTAAAGGAGAAATCCAGCCATTTTTCACATAGACCTTCTAACACTTGGGAAGTAGAGTTGGGTTCTAACACTTGGGGCCTAACACTTGGGCCCCCCCCAAACACACACACACACACACACACACACACAAACACAAACAATTGGTGTCTAGCCTTTTTTACTTTGCTTTTTTTTTTTACTGTGAGAATTTTTAGTGGTGGTGGGGACTGGTTTCTTGTTCTGAGTGGTAGCAGGTTTCAACATCCCCACGGTTCCATTCATCTTTAATTATTTAACAGACAGTTTTCAGTTTTAGTTGAGTCCCTAAAGAATTGGTTTACCTTTTCCTTTTTTTTTCTGGTTTGCTATGAAACCAAAATGGCCCAGGGCTGTTGCAGATTGATTTTAGATCAACTCCATTCTAACATTCCATTCGATCTCGATGTAAACAGGAGTGAAATATATCAAACTGACACATGGGCTACATAGGACCCCTTCTACAAACCAAATACAACACATTGAATTGTAATGCTTAAATGCTTTTTCTAAATTGGGCGTTGGGCGCTAGATTAATTGGCGTGTGTGTCTGCCTGTGCGTGAGTGCGTCCCTGTGAGTGAGTGAGTGTCTGTACCGTAAGTATGGGGTTTTTTACGACATAGTGATGAACAAACACAGTCGATGAACTGGCTTAAAGGCTTCAATCTTGTAGTAATCGTCTAGCAGCAGTAGGGAGTTTTGGTCTACAATTAGCGAGCTAACCGCCTAAAATGTGTGTAAAGATATTGCAGACATTACTACTGCGCCAGCTGGTATTGGTGAAAATGCATATTGATGTTCATTTGGTAAGGTGGTGCTATGAAAGCTCTTTGTGACATTTGTGTGCATTTGTGTATTTCTGGATAGCTAGTGGGAAAACAGTTATGTATCTACCCATCCTATACATTACTATAGGCTACCATCAATATGAAACAGTTATGTATCTACCTATCCTATACATCAGTGTTTTTCAACCTTTTTTGTGCCACGGCACACTTTTGACACTTAAAATGTCCCACGGCACACTAACATCCTGTGTGAAGATAAAATAAACCTACCATAGCTTAAAATTTCAAATAATACAAAGATATGGCCTTATTATGGCTTCTATGCAAGACCTGCTCAATAAAACAAGCGCCCTCTGTTTCATTTGTAAGTGACTATATCTAATTTAATTGTTGAACTGGATATGTGATGATTCTGTGAATACTGGATATGGGGCCCCCGTTGTACAATGCCTGCATACCACAAATAGTGCAATCATACAATCAATGAGAGCATGTGGTTATAAATTCTTGGATGCAACAGTTGCTTTTTTGGACCAGTGAGTGACATTTGGGTAATTTTCAGTGTATCTACCTATCCTATACATTACTATAGGCTACCATCAATATGAAGCAGTTATGTATCTACCTATCCTATACATTACTATAGGCTACCATCAATATGAAGCTGAAGATGACACTGACACCAGGCCAAAACTGTTGCATAGTATTGCTTTAAAGATGGCGGCCAGGGGTGTCCTTCAGTCTACGGTTCCATGAGATATAGAACCAGGAATTCATACTTTGTAAAACATTGACAGTCAGAACACAGAACACTGCTACAGAACTGAATGAATCCCCTTTAAAGATGGCGGTTTGGGGGTTGCGTGAATCTATGGTTCCACACTGTATTCGTTTTTAAGGAGGATTGGTCACCAGTCCCAGCACCCTGCTGCAGAACTGCTTGAATCCCCGTGTGGGGTAACCTTGCTGTGGTCTGAAGAAGTTATTTGCACGGCAAGAATGTGAAATCCAAATAAGAGGTTCCCAAATCAAGGAATTTTTTGTTTGTCTTTACTCCTGTCTTCACAGGTCCGCTTCCCTTCCCACTTCAGTTCGGACCTGAAGGACCTTCTCCGGAACCTTCTGCAGGTGGACCTGACCAAGCGCTATGGCAACCTCAAGAACGGCGTCAGCGACATTAAGGGCCACAAGTGGTTCGCCACCACCGACTGGATCGCCATCTATCAGAAGAGGGTGAGTTACGTGTGTGTGTGTGTGTGTGTGTGTGTGTGTGTGTGTGAGAGAGAGAGAGTGTGAGTGTGTGGATGTCTGTGTCTATGTGTGCCTGTGTCTATGCTTAAATGAGGGCCTTATGTTTGTGTCCTATGGGTATATTGACACATTTCTAACTATATGTGTTTCTGTGTGTGTGCATGTGTGTTTTTATGGGTGCATGTGTGTGCACATGTGCTTCTGTGTGTTTTTTTTATGGGTGTGTGTGTGTGTGTAGGTGGAGGCCCCATTTGTTCCCAAGTGCAAAGGCCCCGGCGACACCAGCAACTTTGACGACTATGACGAGGAAGAGATCCGAGTCTCATTCACTGAGAAGTGCTCCAAGGAGTTTGCCGAGTTCTGAGTTCTTATTAGGTTGGGGGGTGTTAGGATGAGAGTGGGTGATGTTGCCTGTCTGAATCACAACCAGAGAGAGGTCCAGCAGAACCGACAACAAGCCTCTCCAGTCTCCTGAAAAAAGAAGACGGCAGTGTTGCCTTTTTATATATTTTCTTTCTTTCTTTTTTGTCATCTTTTGTGTCTTAAATCACTATATATATTTACAGGAAGCAGAGCTTTGGCTCATTCAGACAAATTATAACATTTACTCCTCCACATACATCTACAGAATCTCTCACTATGAGCCCAACTACAGTCTTACCTATGCGGAGCTTAATCACCATCTGACACCTGTGAAGGTTAACGTGTCCGGTGGAGATCACGGCAGCTCTCTACGCACTTACATTCTTTATAAGTCACGCCCACTTTTACTTGCTCGCTGTTATGCTAACTTGTCCATGTCGGACAGGTGGCCCGCCCGTCTGACCAAAGCAATACCGAGCCAAACGCACGTTGTTGTTGTCGTCGTCGTTTTTTTTCACTTACACTGTCGACATTCTGATAAATAATTATCTATGTGCATTACGAAGTTTGAGCATTTCTGACGATAGTATTAAGATATGTTTTTAGTCACCGATTGTTATCTTGATTCTGTTATAAGGCCTTCAGTCCTATTTAGGTTATTTTTCTCCGTGCATTGTTTGTGTGTGTGTTTGTGTGTGTGTGTGGGCTACTGAGGTAGATATGGTGACTGATTTGATGCCTTGTTTGGTTTGATCAAGTCCTCTGTGCCATAGTCTGTATAATGCTCATCTGAAATGTATTTCCCTCTTGTGAATGCAGCTACCTTCCGAAGGGTTCACGAGGTCTGTGTGCGAACTGTCCTTGAGTCAGTGGATCGCTTACTTGTCTACTTCAAATTTCCACGGTCAGACAACCATGCGACGTGGCGAAGCCAAGGTCACAAATCGATACCCTCTATAAACGTTTACATGGCGCACAGACAGACCTACCATATCACCAAAATGTGTTTTACGCTACTGCTAGAATTATCAGGCCCTTTTAAGTTTTTATTTTTCCTGTTTGTTTCTGCATCGCATGTGTGCAGAGACTAGGCTACCGTACAGAATTTGCCATAGCTAGACGACATTTTAGTAGGCTATTAAACTTGAGGAGAGGATGTTGTTGTGCATCGGACTACTCTGCAGATGTCCGTCCAATTAAAATAAACAAATAAAAATAAAGTGCAGCAGGAAGCTGTTTCAGCTTTAGTCTATAGAGGCTGCCTGAACGCGATATTTTAACATGGACCAGACCGCTTGCCGTCTTTGTCAGTCACAGCTGATGAAGAGGGCTATCCGTACACTCAAACAACGACTTTCCTCGTTGTCCTCTCCTCGCGTTCGCTCGCGCATGTGTGTGTGGAGCCTATAGCCCACAACGAAGACGCCGCGAGTGTTGTAGCGCTCCGGTTGCATAACTTCTGACAACAGGGTGCCGCTGGACTGTAGTCGCCCCTCCCCCTCTTTTTTTACTTCCCAAACCTCAACCTCAGCCCCTCCAGCGCAACAAACGCATGTCATTAATCTGGCTGAGCGAAAGGCCCCGGAGACGACGACCCCCGCGGCGCGCCCCCGATTCACAGCCTACAGTCCTGCCCTGCGTCACATCATCGCCGTGATCACAACGTGCGCTTGGTCAACAAAAAAAATGTGACGGCGATCACGCTGGTACACACACCTTTGATCGGTGTGTGTGTGTGTGTGTGAGAGAGAGAGGGCTGCCACCGTGCTGGGGGGTCGGTCTGGGCAAACAGTCCATCAATGATTAGTCGACGTTTTGTTTTTGTGTTTAATTCCACGTGGTCGTGATTTCACTTGAGTTAAGCACACGCACTAGGATTATAAAGTGCTTTGCATAAGATAAAGTTTTTAGTTTATTGTTTGGTTAAGTCGGTAAGGTCAGTTGCCGTGATGCCAGGCCCACTTATTTCCCAAAACGGGTAAAACGTTGACTTGCATCTGTCGCACTTTTGGGGCGGGACACTAACTGACCCCATCAAGTAGCCTACTATTTTATTTGAACACCCTCTTTGGGAGGCGTCCCAAGACACAGCGTATGTATGGGTTGGGGGCGTGTGTGTGCGTGCGTGCGTTTAAAACAGAGAATACAACGATATGTAGTATTTTACAAACACGTATCATTCCAATAAAGTTTTACTTGTTAAAATATGACGTTATCTGTTGCGTGTTTGTTGTATGGTAATGTGACTATGAACACTACGCTTATCAGACGATTTGATGCGTTTGTCATGAAACTGTAAAGCCAAGGGCAGATACTCATCTGAGCACCGAAGGCATCACAGATGATAATAATTCAAATAAAACCGAATGGTAACATGATTAATGCAGACAACTATGCTCCATTATATATTGGACATCAACATTTAGCCTTCAAAATTCAGCCTGTCATGGTTGGGTTTGTGGTTGCTTGACCATTTGATGAGAAGCAAGATATATTTCGTATAAAATTTCAGACCGATTCCTTTTCTGATGCAAGAATATCGAGGTCAGTGAATATTGGGGCTGAGGATTGAGCCTGAACAAAAGACGGCGTGGTAAGGTGCGCAAAAATCTGTTATCTCCGCAATACCACCTTAAACAGCATTGCCGCGCTGAGTGCGTCCCTTTTTTCTCTGTCAGTCCACCTTAAGCGCACATCGTGGCCAACGCAGGCGTACAGCAGGCTGCTTCCGCTTCATTCCTAGCCGGGCTCGGAGCGGATCGGAGCTTTCAGCGTCACTTCGGAGACAACAAAACCGAGACGCTCGGGCCAAACCCAACGAAACCCACTCGGAAAACATGTCAGAACCCAAATACCGCGACTGGATTTTGGAGACTATCGATTCGCTGCGGTCTCGAAAAGCCAGACCGGACCTTGAGAGGATATGTCGAATGGTCCGAAGGAGACACGGGTCAGACCCAGATCGCACCCGTGCAGAACTGGAGAAACTGATCCAAGAACAGACAGTGCTTAAAGTTAGCTACAAGGGCTCGATTTCCTACCGGAACGCCGCGAAAGTGCAAAGGAAAAGCCGAAAAAAGAGTGAGCTCACGCCCGACCGCAGTAGCGGCAGCGGCGAGTCACTGGGCGAACAAGCCAAACACGCCACTTTCAACAACAACGGCGACAGCGCGCACAGCCTCACGGACCAAGAGGAGTTTGGAGACAAGGACCCCGACTCCACGGAGGCGAGGCAGAACCTTGACCCCCACCCCCCGGCCCAAGCCCAAGCCCCAGCCCCAGTCACTGTGTCGGAGAAGAGCGAAACGGTTTTGCCTCAGACTAGCGGAAACAGTTGTGTCAGTTGTGGCGCAACGGACTGCACTGTCGGGAGCGGCTGTGGCGTGAAAGCAAGTGCACCGAAAGACAAGAGATTAATGCCACAAGCTGGAGGGAACTGCAACTCGGCCGACTGCTCGAAAGACATGAAGAAGGACGACGTGTGTGATGCCGCGAGTCAACACAACACCAAGTCAACAGCAGCAGCGCGAGAGGAGACGCACTCGCCTAGCCGCGAGGACAACGGAGATAAGGCAAAGAAAACTTGCACGAGTGCTAGTTCGAGCAGCAGCAGTGGCGGCGGCGGTGGTGATGTCGGCAACAATAATCACCTCAGCCGAAAACTGCAACCGACGCTCAAACCCAAACTCCGCGCCGCTGTCGGCCCAACGAAGGGGCCGAGCGAGGGCGAAGCATCGGACCAAGCCAGCGCCGATTTGGGTGACCGGCTGGTGGAGTCCGTACGAAGTCTGACGGAGCGGAGTCGGGCGTCCGCCGCAACACCACGGGCCCCCACGCCGCTAGGTCTGAAGGAGATCCTCGGCTACCTCAGCACGCAGAGCGGCCTCGGCGAGGAGAAGCTGACCCGCAGCCGAGTCAAAGCCGTGCTGGAGCGAGAGGTGGCGAGGGGTCGCCTCCGACGGACCCACCTCGGCCACATCGCCCTGCCTACGAGGGGGATGGGGGCCGCCAAGCCACCCGCGAGACTTCTGAAGAGCGCACTGCAGGACAGACAGCTCGCGAAGAAGGTAACTTAATATTATATACACGTCCCGAGCTCGGCACGGTGTTACACCGTGTCTGTCCGTAAATAAATGATGACACACCTCTTAATTTCTTAATGGCAAAGACACGGACACGTTCGCACCGTCTAATTCCCGTCACTGTCTTTCCTTTCTGTTTTCCGTCAATAACTAACCTGCCTCACATGCAAACTATTTTCATGGCGCGGCTGTAGGCCTGACCCACGTCAGTCTCGGTTTAAAGGGACGTCTATGGATGTGAGTGAGTGTGTCTGTGTGTGAACAGAACGGGTGGCTCACGAGCTGACTGGGCTCTGGGGAGCGGTGGGTCGAGCGAAAAAAAAAGAAAGAAAAAAGGGAAAAAAACCGACACCAAACATGTTCGCTTTGCAAGACACGCATCTGTAGGCTGTGTGTGTGTGCGAGAGCGATCAGTCAGTTTTGATTCAGTGTGTGTGTGTGTGTGTGTGTGTGTAATTGAGACAGAGAGAGAGAGAGAGAGCACAAAAGGTGCATAGCGTGTGTGTGAGAGCTGGGGCTAGCGCCGTGCGTTCAATCTGGCGCGGCCGCTTCTCTTGTTCTGTACCAGGATCCACGCACACCCTCACACATGCGCGCGCCTCGAGGAAGAGAAAGACAGAGACGGAGAGAACATCGTTGTTAAACCCGCAGTCGAAGCAACAACGTGACTCCCTCAAGTGTCATTTATCTTCTGAGTCGTGCGCTAACGGGGTGGATTTCGATGGCGTTGCGTTGTCGTGGATGATTTGGCTGTTTTATGTCCAATTTTCGGGGGAAAGTTGTGCTGGATGTTTTTCACTAGGCGGTGTCCGTAAGTTAGAGGCGCTCCGAAGAGAAGGAGGGGTGACTGGTGGAGAGGAGGGGGCAGACTATGAGTCTCGCGCAGATCCCGGGCGAGCCTCCGCTCGCTCAGTAGCCTACCTCGGTCATGCGAGGTAAAAAAAAAAAAAAAAAAGCACGCGCGAATGGCGGAAACTCGGTTCGGGCAGAGGCGAGAGCCCTAACCGCCGATGTTGGTTTAAGCCTCTTATTTCCGTTTGTGCGACTCAATCCCACTGCCCATCTCTGCTATGTGTGTTATATCGCCGCCCCGTCCAGTTCTTATTCTCCCTTTGGTTGAACATGTTTCTTCTTTCGGTTAATGCATATTTTTGTCAAGGGGGAGGGGGGGGGGTAGTAGGCTATTGGCTGGAAAGGTGATAAATGAGTTGAAAATAAACGTCGCGAAGCGCTCTGACTGTGTTGTGCCAATGGAAAAAGGTGGAGCGGCTTTTGTTGCGACATTGTGTAGGTCACAGGCAGCTCGGTCCCTTGAAACGGCACGCACGCGTTGTCACAAACCCCTGGACGTAAAGAGGTCGGGACTGAGGGGAGCAATGAGGAAACGGACGTTTCAGGGGCACGCATGCCTGATTGGTGTGTGTCGATGTAAAATTGTGTGTGTGTTTCGCGCTGGGCTGACATTTTTACAGTGAAAAAGATTGGTGCTGAGTAATCTCGCACGGATGACAGCGTCTCCCGTCACTCAAAACAGAAGCTAGAAGCGAAACAAAGCAGCGAAACTGCTTGTGACATTTCCCTTTCTCCACTTTATGTCTCACGTATATCACAACGACGGCCCTTTGCAGCTCTGAGTTCCATTGAACCGGGTTCAATTGATGAACTCAAGCGACGGATCACCTTGCTCGGCAGCAAAGCTTCGCGCTGCCCCAATGTAAGAGCGAAGCCAGAAATCTAGTCCACCGGAGCAGCAAATAATGCACGGGTAGTTCCCAAGTCACAGTTAAAACGACCAAATAACATTACATGTTTAAGGTGTTTTTTGCTTTTGTTATAAGCGACTGCCGCTCTTTGGGCACAGTCTTCCAGATTAATTGCCATCATGCGAATTGCCATCAGAGAGTGGTGGAAAGAGACCGCGGTCTTACTGTGACTGCCGCTGATTGACAGGTGGAGCCGAAACGAGAGGAACAGACGATGGAGGTGGACAGCAAAGTGAAGGCACAGAAAAAGGATGACAAGGAAGAGGAGAAGAAAGAGAAGGAGAAAGAGAGGGAGGTGAAGAGTGAAAGGAAGGCAGAGGGAGATGAGCAGGTGCCACAGGCGAAGGTCAAGGGTCATGCCGATGCTACAGTGGCGAAAGCAGTGCCACCCCCCTCCTCTCCCACCACCACCCCGACCCCAACCACCCTGAACCACACTGTCAAGACAGAGGCCCAGCTGAGTGATGAAGGTAAGGTGTGTGTGTGTGTGTGTGTGTGTGTGTGTGTGTGTGTGTATATGTTAGGAGGATTTAATGTGGCCTTTCTATGCCTTTCCACGTCCAATGTTTTCTATGTTTTCCTTTACCATGCTACTCATACTACATAACTATATGTCATTATAGAGGAGTTTTAATACGGCTTCCTCGGTGTATGCATATGCATTATATGCTGGGTTAAGCGGCTGCAGACATACCATATCCCAAAAATGAAATGATACAGCATGATCCATGCCCTTAGGCAAGGTCTGTGCTGTCTCTGCTAAATAAACAAATTCAAGCTTTTATGGTCAGGCGATAGCCTAGGGAAGCCAGTCTCGAATTGTTATCAAAACGTGAGTCTGGTAACACGCCATTTGGATTTGATTATGGGGCGTGTTTCAACTGACACAGGGGGAAAATGGTTCTGCACGCAATTGGATAGACCTAACCAATCAGAGCCACAAAATATATGAATCCAGTAGGACAGAAAACATCCTTCCTCTTGACAAAAGCCTTATTTGCTGTTTTTCTGTTTGTCTTTTAATGTTATTCCGCCGTTGATGTCTTGTGCAACAGACACGAAGCGGAATCTAAACATCTTGCTTCTCCAGCATTTTTGTTGCAAACAAAATCAACTCAAGTAACTTACGCTCAGTTGACGTGGATGACTACGTTATCTCATCTGCTCATCTGTCCATCATCGTATAAAGCCCGTCCAGACGATTTGATTGGCCCGAAACACCTCTGGGTGGGGAATAGAGACTTCTCAATGGAGTGACTCCAGACCGAATTTCCGAACTCAAATGTTGTGGGCGGGGTAAATTCAGGCTGGATTCTAGGCTAGTAGGGAGAGGCTGGAACTATCTAATAGAGATGTAAACAGCCTCTTACTAGTCAAAGGCACATTCCATTGGGTAGTTAACAGTTATACAGTATGCCTAGACCCCATTGGAGCAACACTGGAGGTTTTAAGATGGAGGTTGTGCATCGTGGGAAATATAGCAACCTTTGGAAATACAACACACTGTTGAAGCTTAAACCGGTCTGACATCTCACAGAAATCAGTGTGTAGTCAGGATCACTTCTACTTCTCCACAGTCTATATGTGCTATGAACAGCTACATCAAATATTATAGAAACCTTTCTGAATATAAAAAAATGTGGGAAAAAAAGGATTAGAGGCAAGTCCAAAACCTGGAAAGAGATGTATGATTTATGTGGTATATCTGGTGTATATAATTGTAGCCTAGAAGCTATAACAGCAACATGTTGCTTATGATTATATGATTGATGATATGAGAGTGGCATACTGTATAAAACGATTTATTAAAGGGCCAAATGAGTTACTTAATGAGACTTGCACTTGCTGCTAATGTAATTTTACTGAAAGATGTGTAACAAACACATACAAACAATTGTATCTGGACAAAAAAGCATTTGGAAACACAAAACAAAACAAAAGGCATAGAGTGTCCACTTCACTGCTTAAAGTACAGTCATCTGTACATTTTAGTTGCTTTAGGTGAAACTGCTACTGTAATGGTCAGGGGCGCCTGCAGGAATTAATGCTATGGTACGCACACCCGACCCATCGCCCCCCCGCAAAAAAAATGAAATACGCGTAGACAATATTTGTCCGTTTCCCGGTTTAGCCGTGCATTGGTCAGCAAAAAAATAGCCTACATAGCATAACAACATCCACATGCAATAATACAACAACAACGTCTACTATGACCTATTCATTTGGACAACTTGATACAGCCCTATACAGGCTAAAGTTACCTTGTTTTGTTCTTGACGTCTGGCTTTAAACAGCTGTAATGCAGTCTAACGTTCTGACAAGCACACCAATTGCCTACCTTGTTCTTGCCCATCTGGAATAACTCCTCTAGCCTTGCTGCCTCCATACTTTCTGTTGTTTAAACTTGTGATCCATCATGAGTATTGAATTAGTGAATTAGCTCAACATTGTGTGCTGATAACCATATATAGATAGATAGCCGAGTAAAAGAAAACAAGTAGCCTACGTGCCTGCATGCGTATTGTGTCTCCTGCTCAAACAAAATGTGTGCGCGTTAATTTTGATAAGTGTTCACTAAGTTACGTAATAGAAAATTGTAAATAGCCTGATGGCAGCTAATGGGATACTGTGCATAGTTGGGAAGGTATGGTGGGCCAATTTGGTGTGAATACACATTACACACACACAGGGAAATTTTATCTCGTTGTTGAGCCTGGTGGTACGCACAGTGCGTACGGACGTACACCTGCAGGCGCGCCTGGTAATGGTAACCTCTTAAAAGGTGAATAAGACCACCAATGTGCTGATGTGAGTGACCAATAAACAGGGGTGCATTTCCCAAAAGCATAGTTAGCAACTATGCTAGCAACTTACATAGTTGGAACTACAACCCCAAAACAGAAAAAGTTGAGGCGTGTAAAATGTAAAAAAAAAAAAAAAAACAGAATGTGATAATATACCAGTCTCGTAAACCCATATTTAGCAGCAAAAAGGACATAGACAACATATCAAATGTTGAAAATGAAAAAGTTGACTATTTCATGGAAAATATATGTTCATTTTGAATTTGATGCCAACATGTTTCAAAAAAAGTTGGTACGGGAGCATGTTTACCACTGTGCGGCTTCCAGTGTTGTAGTCAAGTCACTATGCCTCGAGTCCGAGTCCAGGTTCGAGTCCTCAGTGTTCAAGTCCGAGTCAAGTCTAAGTCATTAAAAAAAAAATCCAAGTCAAGTCCGAGTCGAGTCCACTACTCATCCGAGTCAAGTCCGAGTTCAGTCACTATTGATCCACGTCGAGTCCGAGTCGAGTCGCTATTGATCAAGTCGAGTCCAAGTCCAGCACTAAAGTAAGCATAGCCTACATGTCGTTCCATTTTTTTCCATTGCAGATGAAATCCTTAAAAGCAAAATGGACAATCTTCTGTCTACAAGCAGGGGTGCCATCACTTGTGTGAAAGTAGTATTGCCAAATTTCTTGCCAAACCCAATGTGTTGTATTTATTATAACGGAGAGAATACCATACCATAGCTATACCATAGCCTATAGGCCTACTCATAATAAATGAGCAATCCACATCCTAATCACACAGACCATTAAGTCACATTATGCTGTTACTGACTGCTGACAATTGTATAGGCAGTGTTGTAGAAGTTCATACTTAAAAAGAGCTAGATGGACGTTGGAGTAGGCCTATTTTGTAAGAGGTAGTGTGGATCATAAAAGGGCATTAAAATTCTGGCTGTTAAATAGCCTGCACAATTTTAGCGCAATTTGGGAGGGACAGAAACAGAGCAGGGCCCGTCTTGGTAGCTTCTTTCTGACTCCCGTGACGTGAACACTGGCTACCGGAAACTGCATAATTATGTTATCACTTCACTGACACTATGGAGACATATTTCACGTCAACAATAGAGATGAAAACTAGCTTTAGGTTAACGGAGATGTAGATCATCTGCCTAATTAATTTATTTGTGCAACAGGCCACGTTCATTTCAGCGAGATGAGTGAAATACATGTTTTTTTAAGCTGCCATCGCCATACTATTTTCTACGATATTCACCTGTTAGAAATAGAACACGTTTCTATTTCCTTATTTTTCGTGCAGTGGATTAGGCTATCAAATCGCTCGTTTGAACAGTAACAGTAATCCAGTTCATTTGTGGTTTTAAATATAGTTGTTTCTGGCCTACCCACGAGAGGTTCAGTTTGTCAGTTTCACTTGCGCAGACACGTAGGCCTACATTGACACTACATGGACACTCTACTAGGCAATTTAATGTTGTGCTTCTATATTTTATGACACCAAAATTAAGAAGTATGCTATATCTTGATCGGGAAAACGTTTAGTTTATTTTTCTTTCATCCGATAATAGCCTGCTGCAAATTAACAGACAGAAGCACGGCAGGGCACGCCCCGAATGAAAATGAATGAATGGAACCTCGCTTCTCGCGTCAGTCAGGGAAAACACTGTTCACCAAGTCAAGATGATCAGCTATCCAGCAGCAGTGTAATCTTAGGTAATGTTATGTCATGTATGAGAACTAATATTGCCTGGCAATAGCCTACTACATTGAAATAGCGGCGGCCATTGGTGTTAAAGTTAACGTTAGTTTGCTTTGCATGTGAACATGATGTGACTTGCTATAGCCTACGACACGAAGCAGTAGCCCAACATTCCCTTGAACTAAAATTACTATTACGAATAATTTAGATATTAAAATCATATAGCAAATTATAGCCTAATGACATACTACAATTATAGCCTTATGATATATAAAAAGTTCGAGTCATTCAGTGCTCAAGTCCAAGTCAAGTCACGAGTCTCTAAATTTAGCTAATGACTCGGACTCGAGTTCGAGTCTCGGACTCGAGTACTACAACACTGGCGGCTTTCCCTCTTCATAACAAAATTCTGTAAATGTTTTAGGAACTGAGGAGACCGTTTGTTAAAGTTGATAATGAAATGCTGTCACTAATGCTCCTCCACACCCTCATAGATGTTGGGTATCGAACTGAGCACTAAACAAGTTGGATAGGTTGGATACTTGGATAGGCCCTCTCCTCTTTAGCCCAGATGAGTCCATGATTTCCAAAAAGATTGGCAAATTTTGATTGGTCTAACCACAGGACCTTTTTTACCTCAGTCCATTTTAAACAAGCTCAGGCCCAGATAAGATGGTGGTATTTTCTGTATCATGTCTTAATACAATTTTTGGATGCATTTTTGGAATTGAGTATCAAACTGTGCACATAAACCAGTGTTTCTCAAAGTGTGGTCCGGGGACCACTGGTGGTCCGCAAGCAGACGGGATAAAATATAATATAGATGAGTTGTTTGCAACATTGATCCAACTTGTATGTAAATCCAAACAGTTCTGCAACACTGCTTATGTAAGATATGCCAGTTTAAATCATATGAATCCTCTGACACAATAAGCAAGGTGCAAAGACAATAAGCAAGGTGGTTCAGTGAGTAGGTCTGTTGTGTAATACACTGTTGAAATCTTTTTTTTTAGCTAGGTGGTCCGTGAGGGTTTTTTTTTTTGGTTATGTGGTCCTTGGTCTGAAAAAGTTTGAGAAACACTGACATAAACAATGGTTATCAGAGGTTTTCCTGAGCCCATACAATGACAGGTCTGGAAACAGGTCTGGTGTTGATACAGTGCCATCTGAGGTCCAAAAGACCACGGCCATCCAATTCGTTTTTCAGCTCTTTCCCTTGTTTCAGAAAATCCAGATTTCTCTGGATTCGCTGAATGTTTTAATTATATTATGTCCTGTAGAGGATGAACTCCCCAAATACTTTACAATTTCATATTAAAAAGCATTAAAATTACATTGTTTCATCATTTGTGCACATGGGTTTACACAGAGTGATGAATACCCCTACATCTTTACTTCTAAGAGACCCTGCCTCTCTGGGATTGTTGAAAATGGCTTCAACAATCCTTTTTCCGCATGACATGGGGAGGCTTGATTTGTTTCTGTACAGAAGACCAATCTTTTGCCTCAGCTTTTTGGTAAGATAGTTTATATGGAAAGAGAACTTTTGTTTTTCATCAAGCCAGATTCCCAGATACTTTTACAGCGCTGTGGAGGAATTTTGGCCCACTCATATTTGCAGAAATGTTGTAAATGAGTCATATTGGAGGGTTTTCGAGCATGAACCGCCATGCCACAGCATCTCAATAGGATTCAGGTCAGGACTTTGAGTAGGACACTCCAAAGTCTTCATTTTGTTTTTCTTCAGCCATTCAGAGGTGGACCTGCTGGTGTGTTTTCGATCATTGTCCTGAACCCATTGTCCTGCTACAGAACCCAATTGTTTGGTAGCTTGCAGAATGAGGTTCCATTCCGCAGCAAACAGATGGCCAGACATTTGCCTTCTGGATTTTTTGGTAGACAGCAGAATTCATGGTTCCATTTATCACAGCAAGTCTTCCATGTCCTGAAGCAGCAAAACAGTCCCAGACCATCATACCATTACCACCATATTTACTGTTGGCATGATGTTCTTTTTCTGAAATGCGATGTTACTTTTATGCCAGATGTAACGGGGCACACACCTTCCAAAAAGTTAAACTTTTGTCTCGTCAGTCCGCAGAGTATTTTCCCTAAAGTCTTGGGGATCATCAAGATGTTTTCTGGCAAACATAAGACAAGCCTTAAATGTTCTTTTGCTCAGCAGGGGTTTTCCTCTTGGAACTCTGCCATGCAGGCCATTTTTGTTTCTTTCTTATGGTGGGGTCATAAACACTGAGTTTAGCTGAGGCAAGTGAGGCCTGCAGTTCTTTGAATGTTGTTGTGGGGTCTTTTGTGACCCCAGTCATCATGCGCTTTTGGGGTAATTTTGGTCGGCCGGCCACTCCAGGGAAGGTTCACCACAGATCCATGTTTTCGCCATTTGTGGATAATGTCTCTCACTGTGGTTCGCTGGAGTCCCAAAGCTTTAGAAATGATAGATCTCACTTACTTACTTTCTTTCTCATTTGTTCCTGAATTTCTTTGGCTCTTGCATTATGTTTAGCTTTTGAGGATCTTTGTTTTGGTCTACTTCACTTTGTCAGGCAGGTCCTATTTAAGTGATTTCTTGATTGAGAATAGGTGTGGCAGTAATCAGGCCTGGGTGTGGCTAGAGATATTGAACTCAGGTGTGATAAACCACAGTTCCAACGTACGTTTGTGTACACTGTCGTAAAGTTAGTTAGTTCAAACTATACCTCTCGACCTGTAGTAAAAAGCATAGTTCCGGGAATCTTCATGTCAAAGACGTCACTGACGGCAGTTATTTGTGTGCAAATTCAAAGCCGTCGTTCATTTAAGGTCAGCATCAGCCTATATAAACCAATTAATTTACTTCATGACCATGAATGAAAAAAAAAACGGAAAAAAAAAACAGGTGATTCACAGATTAAACTAAAGTAGTCCATCATTAGGTCTCTGTTATTTGCAGGTGTGGCAGTCCACGTTACTATACGTCATTAACCACCAGTTAAGACTACTGAAGTTTGGTAACTTAGATGTTGGTTTATTAAACAATGCATGGTACCATGTTAGTAAAAAGCTAACCTCCGTAGTTGTATGGGAAGCACACCCCAGAACGGTATGAAGTGTGAAAGATAAACATAACTGTATGAAGTGTTTGCTGGACACATTGCTGGCCCTGGTTTGTGACAGTGGTGGGAAATGAATGTGTTGGACAGCAGGATAGCCTGACAGACCTCCAGGGCACCATAATGTAAAGCTTTGAATATTGGTTCAGTGAACAAGTGTGTCAGTTCAATTCAATTCAGATAGGTGTGTTGGCAATGGCTTTTCGTGTGCAGTGTTGCCAAAGCACATTGTTACATTTAAAGCAAAACAGAGACAACAACCAACGATCAAGGTTTGAATATTGGTTCAATAGTCTCTCTTCTCCCTCTCTCTCAGTGGTGGAGCAAAGTGTGTCTCAGGTGGAGGAGGAAGAAAAAATGGACACAACTGACCAGCAACCCCCAGACACACAGGTAACACACACACACATTTATTTGAGGCGGCGATAAACACTCTTCAGACTCGCATGTAACCACACACACACACACACACACACATTAAAAACTGATTTGAGTTGGGCTCATGTATAATCTGCCCCCCACACACACACACACTCACACATCACACACTCCTCTTCATTTATTTATTTTGTCTAATTTGGTCCATTTCTAACACGGGCGTTCATCCATCTCTCTCTTTCTATGTCTCCTTTCTCATTCTCTTTTTTTCACTGTATGTCTCCTCCCATCCCTCTCTCCACCTTCTCTCTCCCCCCTTCACTCTCCCTCTTTCTCTTTCTCTCTTTCCCCCTCTCTCTCTTCCTCTCTCGCTATGTTTCTCTTTCCCCCCCCCCTCTCTCCCCCTTCTCTCTCTGTCCTCCCCCTCTTTCTCAGGATCCAGTGGTCATGGTGTCTGATGCCCCGTGCCTCACTTCCTCTGTTGCCAGTAAGAGCTGTAAGTTCTTCTTTCATTCTCCTTTGCTTTGGCCTACACATTGTGTGTGTGTGTGTGTGTGTGTGTGTGTGTGTGTGTGTGTGTGTGTGTGTGTGTGTGTGTGTGTGTATGTATGTGTGTGTAGAGCTGCTGTTGCCATTAGCCTACACATTGTGTGTGTGTGTGTGTGTGCGTGTGTGTGTGTGTGTGTGTTTGGAACATGTGGCTTGCCATGGCGCGTTTGTCCATTGTGGGTGAGGTCTGGGCTATCTCATGGGCATGTGCCCGTGGCACTGGAGCGTGAGTGCATATTGAGGAGGCGTTGCTGCTGCTGGCGTGAGGCCGGCGGGGACACTAAGACAGTCCCAGTGGGGCTAACACGGGACCTCAAGGACCCGGGTTCGAATCCCGCCTGCGGCCAGTTCCTGAGCCTGAACCCATCAGGGGCAGCCGTGGCCTACTGGTTAGCGCCGGTTTGAACCCCGACCAGTAGCAGGCACCTAACCCCTCACTGCTCCCCGAGCGCCGCTGTTGTTGCAGGCAGCTCACTGCGCCGGGATTAGTGTGTGCTTCACCTCACTGTGTGTTCACTGTGTGCTGAGAGTGTTTCACTAATTCACAGATTGGGATAAATGCAGAGACCAAATTTTACTCACGGGATCAAAAGAGTATATATACTTATAGAGTATATATACTTATATCTCTCTCCCCACACTTGCTCTTCCCTGTACTAACTAGATAAAGACAAAAAGCCCAAAACATATACTAACAAAATCGATATCTGTTGAGTAGTGTCATTGTCATGGAGAAGTGACAGGGTGATCAGACTCAGATTGTGTGTGTATGGCCGTGTGTGCATGGTTGTGTGTGTATGGCCGTGTGTGCATGGTTGCGTGTGCATGGTTGTGTGTGTTTGGCGGGTGTGTGCATGTGTGTTTGACTTTATCTCCCACTGTTGTCAGGTTCCGGTGGTAAAGGATGTGTTGTTGTGATATGTTGTGTTATGACTCTGGATCTCACTCTGTTGTCAACTTGGGGTGTGTGTTAAAAACTATATCTGTTTGGTTTGGACTGAAGAGGTGTGTGTGTGTGTGTGTGTTTCTCTCTCTCTCTCTCTCTCTCTCTCTCTCTCTCTCTCTCTCTCTGTGTGTGTGTGTGTATGTGTGTGTGTGATGCTTGTGATACAATGCTTGTGGGGTGTGAGCGTATGTGAGTGAGTGTCAGGCTAGAGGTGTGTGTGTGTTCTAATTCTAATCACATATTTCTCTAATCACACATATCTCCTCAAAAAGTTAACAATTGAGAAGGTCTGCGTGCTAACCAGACTAGAAGTGTGTGTGTTTGGGCATGTCTCTGTTAATGACTCTCTTTGAGTTGTCAGGCTTAGGCTCTGAGATTTAAGTGTGCTAGTGATATATATTGAGAGTGAAATGATGTATTGTGTGTGTGTGTGTGTGTGTGTGTGTGTGTGTGTGTGTGTGTGAGAGAGAGTGTGTGAGAAAAAAAAATAGATGACTGTGTTCTCTCTGTGTGACTCTCTCTCTCTCTGTGACTCTCTCTCTCTGTGTGTGTGTGTGTGTTGGGGTGAGTGTGTGTGTGTGTTGGGGTGTGTGTGTGTTCATGACTCTCTCTTTGTGTGTGTTCTCTGGTTCGGACTGTAAGATGGAGGTGTGCGCATGTGTGTGTGCGCTTGCGCGTGTGTATGTATCTATGTGTGTTTATGACTCTCTCTGTCTCTTTGTGTGTGTGTGTGTTCTCAGGTTCGGACTGTAAGATGGAGGTGTGTGTGCATGTGTGTGTGTGCTTGCGTGTGTGTATGTATCTGTGTGTGTTTAGTATAAGTAAAGGTATATATACTCTTTTGATCCCGTGAGGGAAATTTGGTCTCTGCATTTATCCCAATCCGTGAATTAGTGAAACACACTCAGCACACAGTGAACACACAGTGAGGTGAAGCACACACTAATCCCGGCGCAGTGAGCTGCCTGCAACAACAGCGGCGCTCGGGGAGCAGTGAGGGGTTAGGTGCCTTGCTCAAGGGCACTTCAGCCGGGCCTACTGGTGGGGGTTCAAACCGGCAACCCTCCGGTTACAAGTCCGAAGCGCTAACCAGTAGACCACGGCTGCCCCAATTAATTTATGACTCTCTCTCTGTCTCTTTGTGTGTGTGTGTGTTCTCAGATTCGGACTGTAAGATGGAGGTGTGTGTGTGTGTGCGCGCGCTTGCGTGTGTGTGTGTATGTATCTGTGTGTGTTTTAAGACTCTCTCTGTCTCTTTGTGTGTGTGTTCTCAGGTTCGGACTGTAAGATGGAGGTGGGCGTCTCGTCCTGCCTGCTGACCCCGACGGCGTCTCCCAGAGACCTGGGGCCCTCCGAGGAACGAGGGATGAATGGAGGAGCGTAAGTACAGAGGGAGAGAAAGAGGGATGAATGGAGAATTGGAAGTATAGAGGTAGAGAGGAATGAACGGAGAAATGTAGTACAGAGAGAGGGAGGGAGAAACGGAGGAGTGTTACGGAGGAAGAGACGGAGACCAAACTAGGAAGTGTGCTTTAGCACCGCAGATAGCCGCTGAAACAGAACCCCTCCTAGTCCTGCTTAGACCATCTTTAGTGAGATACTTAAATCTTAGAATTTGTAAGACAGAGGAGTGTTCATTTCACTAGCCATTGGAGTTGTATGCCATATATGGAGTTCTATACCATATATTTATATTTTTAAGTTAAAATGATCGCTTGAGCTCATTACAACATCTTCAAATGGAACCTTCAGAATGTTTAGTCTAACAACAGTCTAATCTCATATTTGTGTCACTAGTGCAGTGCCCGTTCAAACATGCTATTCCTGTAGCCCAATTACATGCCTGCAGGTAGGCCTGCTTTGAAAATAGAATAGGGAAAAACATAATTCCAGGTAAGTATTCAATAATGAATACAGATAATATAATAAATGTGAAGTGAGCAGAATTGGCATGGCTGCATGTGACATTTTTTGCAAATCAAAATGACATAATCCTAACAGCTGTTTTGAGTCATGCTTAGCCTATTGAATAACTTGATAATAGAGAAAACAAACCATTTTGTGGAATGATGCATCATCATATGAAATTTGCAACGGTGTGACTCAAAAATAGTCTCTGGTGGCCTATAAGTGACATCACACTCTGTCTGCCACTCATTGCTTGTCGCTGGTTATGCTTTGCATGTGTGGCATTCTGAGACTTTCTTTAATTCGCGACCATTATCGCTCGTTTCAATTTAGGACCTTGAAGCTGGAATTGTCGTTTGCTTATTCAAAGTCTAAAGACAGTCCAAAGTAGCATGGGCTATTCGAAGTGTCCGTTTATTGCACATCATTTTTTACGTCATTTTGAAGAGCCACTGCATAGCCTACCTGTGTGTGTTGGTGTGTTGTTGCAAAATCCGCGGAGTCATTTTATGCAAGCAAACCGCATACAGGGGGTCTTTATTGTTCAGGTCAGACATGTTAACACACACTCGCTTAACTTTTTCGCTTAACTTTTTACCCGTGTAACCTACAATGATCCAGTTCTGCCAAATCCCTGCTTCTATCCTCACTGGTAGCTTACAGTACAGTGCTGTGTGGGAGGGGGAGTGGCTCTCGGCGAATGCCAATGTGTGCTTCTTTTCTCCGATATATTTAACGAAATTGGCACTGCACTTACTAATGCCCGTAGCAAGACACCTGCCAAGTTTGAAATCAGTCTGACAAACAGTCAGATATGCGAGATATGTGTGCCACAGACATTAGGACAGACACACAGATGCTTCTTGCTTTATAGATAGATGATCTCACTTCTCAATGAGTTTGCAGCTGTTGGGCTTCCTGATGAATTTCCACTTAATGTTTACAAATGTGTACAACCTGAAAAGGCTAATTTATCTTAATAATAACAATGTGCACATTCAAAAGCACAATTGAATGCCAGACTACTCAGTGAAAAACATGTACCCTATTTGTTTTCCAAGTTGCCTTTGTTAATAAGAATCTAGACAGGGAATACATTTAAATGTAAAATGCTCACAGAATAGATAAATAGTGCAGTTCTGACAGTCATCTTGGTTCTTTCCACTAGTCATTTTCATGATACTAAGGCCTAAAGCAATATACTGTGATGTCAAACACAGAGGCATAGGGTTAGTAAGACCTTAAATATATTGGTAACCTTGACCATGAAGTTAAAGTTGGTATTTTAACTGGTATTTAGCAGACGCTTCTACTCAAAGTGACACGGACTCGCAAAGGTCAAGTTCAGGAATTGAACTTGGGTCGACTGATTGTCAGGTGGTGACGTTGTCACTGCTCAAGTATTCAGGACAAACATCACTGTCCGTTGCCCTTAAAGCTGCAGTTGGCAAGATTTTTTTGATTATATTCACTGAAACCGACACTATGCTCCAACAGAAGAACATAAATCAGCCGTTTTTAGAAAAAAAACGCACTTCTACCTCCACCTAAAGCCTATTATTTGTTTTGCAAAAATCCACAACTACTGGTTCTTCTGGCCCAATCAGAGCAGGGCTGTGTGAGATCTGACTGTCAATCACAGTCTGGTGCAGTCTGGTGCGCACTGACAAGCACAAACTCGATGAGAGGGTGCTCGGTGGTAGTGGGGGAGGGGCATGAGAGTTGTAAACATTCAGAATTTTGTCCCCTCAATCTGTCAGACTTGCCAACTGCAGCTTTAATAATCAGTATAGTTATGTAGTTTGCCTTAAATATTCAGCGTTTGTGTTGTCTATGGTTGTGTGAAGCGCTTTGAGTGGCCATTGTGCTAGTACTAAAAAGTACTGCAATTCATTCAATGGGTTGACTGATTACTTTTGAACAGCACATTAAAATGATATCGTATCATTGTTTATTTGTTGTTTATTTCTTTGTTAATATTTATTCTGCTTTTATGTTGTTTATTTATTAATTGTGTGTGTGTGTAGGTTTGTGAAAGTGGAGAGTGGCAGCATGAACCCAGTGGAATGGACTGTAGCGGACGTGGTCAACTACTTCACCTCAGTGGGCTTCCCAGAGCAGGCACTGGCCTTCAGGACGCAGGTAATGATACGAACGCGCACACACACACACACACACACACACACACACACACACACACACACACACACACACACACACATATATATAAACACACACACACACACACATATAAAACACACACACACACACACACACACACACATATATATATAAACACACACACACACACACACATATAAACACACACACACACACACACACTCACACACATGCAAAAACACACACATACACTCACAACCTCACCAGGAGATGCCACAGCAAATTCTTTAAACATGACCCAGCGCTGACAGAGAGCCAGTGTTATGGTTATTAATACTGTAATGACTTGTGCGAGGCTTGACTCACAACATGCAGCTTTATTGCTGGTCAGGAGCAGGGGCACAGACCCAGCACACTCTAGGGAAGTCAAGAACACTCATGCATCATACACACAGGGTTGGACACAGCCACACCGACAAGAAGGGTCACACATGAGGTAGAACTAAAAAGGGAATCGCACTACACTAAACGTACATAAACAGTAAATAAAGATAAAGACATACAGTAGAGAATAACCCCCCCCCCCAGTTCTCCCAGAATCCCCAGTGTGAAGCATTGTGGGAGGCGTAGCACGCAGTGTCCTACTCCGAAGCTACAATACCAAAAGATCTGAGATTGTATTTCATTGGGGTTACCTGTTCCCTCATCCCTCTTTCCCTAAATGAAAAGGGAAAGGCTCTCTTTATTGTAGGCTGGCTACAGAGCTGAACTGGGCTAATGTTCGGTTGGCTCTTACGTTTCTTCCTGATTCTATTCTACTTCAACTCTACTGGAATTCTATGGTCTATGTAGTTCCATATGTATCACTAAAGCCTTCATTTTCCTGGTTCCTCTGAGTAACTTGGCACAATGGCATTGATACTGACTCTGATTGATTCGGACTACATTTCCCATAATTCCTTGATTTTTTTTCTTCTCTGCTCTCCGCAGGAGATAGATGGCAAGTCGCTCCTCCTGATGCAGCGGAATGACGTCCTCACCGGCCTCTCCATCCGACTCGGCCCCGCTCTGAAGATCTACGAGCGGCACGTGAAGGTTCTGCAGAAGACGCACTTCCAGGACGAAGGCGCTTTCTGCTGATGAGGACAATGCACACACACACACACACACACACACACACACACACACACACACACACACACGCGCGCACACATGCTCACACACACGCGCACACACACAAATACATGCTTGTAAAGACATGTTTGACATAATCTCTTACATGCAATCATGCATGCACTGACTCATCGCCATACATACTTTACACTCATAGCTTTGCTTATTTGTATTATACTCATACTGACACATGGACCTTTGACAACAAGTATGTATGTATGGATTCCAGTGCACATTTATGAACTGACACATACACACATGACATACACACACGACATACACACACACACACACACACACACACACACACACACACACACACACACACACAGAGAGAGAGGAACATTTCTAGCATTCACTCTGGACTTCTCCAATATAATGGACCCTGTCAAGAAAAAGGATACTCATAATTACAAAAATATTCTTTCGGCAGATCCTTGAAAAATTTTTTTTTTTTTTTACAGTGGATTGATTGTATTGGATTGCATCGTGGATTGCTGCGGAGGATTTACGAACCAGTTGGAATAAAGGAAAGAAACTGTTTTCTCTTTGTCACGTACGGATTAACAACACAAAGCCTGCGAAGAATAATAATAATTGATGGATTACATTTGGCCAGTGAGATGCCCCTGTGTGGCGGACTTTCTCCTTTCCTGATGTGATCCAACAGGGGGCGCCATTTCCCCACTAGTCACCACAGACCAGATTCAGCAATAACAACCAGTCAATCAGTCCAGCAGACTCAGACACATGGACACACACACACACACAACACACACACACACACACACACACACACACACACACACACACACACACACACACACACACACACACTCTCTCTCTCTCTCCCTCTCTCTGATCTACCCACAGAGACCCATCTGGCTTTGATTGCGATTGCGATTGCAATTACGGCTTGAGTTGTAAGCCTTTCGAGACTAATGCTGAGGGCATGTTCGAGAATGTCAGGCTTGGAGCAACCAGGAGTATCACCCAACAGGTTGAACAGCTGGAATAGACCTTTTTGGCCCCCCTGGTTGGGTTCTTTGTTCTGACGGACCTAAGTGCGTATTTATATTCCAGCACAAATCAGAACTTTATGTGGTACTATAACAACCCCCCTCCTATTTTTCCTCCTTGCTTATTGCACAGAATTGTATATGTGGGTTCTGTTGTTGCCGTTGTTTTCAAAAGTTACAAAAAACATGAGCTCCAAGGCCAGCAGGAAATGCTTTGGATCTGTTTATCTTGTGTTGTGTATGTTTTTTTTTATTATTATTATTATTGTTAAGCATATGTCTTTTTGAATTGCAAAAAAAAAAGAGAAACTGGAGCAAATTGAAACCTTTTCCCCTCAAACCTTGACACCGGCAGTCCCACATAAGTACGCAGGGGTCTGATTGGTTCCTCTGGGGAGGAGAAAAACAAAATCCACTGTGTTTTCACGTTTTCCCGACTCGGACGCTAAGATGGATGGACATGTCTTTTTTTTTTACGGCCAGGAGCAGGACACGTAATTCACAACTTGGATTATGTTACTATTGGATTAAATCACGTAATGTTCATCTTTGGAATTTACACTTGTGAGCTAACAATGGGGCCAGGCTCCGAAAGAAGGTTCTGTAGTTCTATGGCAATACACAATTCTAATCAAGACTTGGCCCTGTATCAATCAAGTCCTCTGCGGAACCTATCGACTGGGCTGCCAAGCCCTGATCCAGAAGCAGAGCTCACATGGGGAATACCAGGCCAAATAAGTTGTCTAAATAGGAACAATTGATTCCTAGTCCTGTTCGTCTGCTTCTAGAATGTTCTGGTTGGGTTAGTGTCCTGTTGGGGCTGATTTTTTTCCCCCCATTTTTAAAAAATATAAAGGTAGCATAACTCCTCCCTTTAAACTTGTAAATATTCATGTTTAAAATTGTAGGCCCTCATTTAAATGATAGAAAATGACCAAAGTCAGTCAGTAAGCAATGTGACTCGGGCACCAACTAAAGCTATCGTTTAGTTTGATGATTGATTGAGCTTACCCACCGATGTTTGTGCTTTGGATGTTGGATGGAATCCGGATGAAATCAGCAACAAGATGTTGCCCAGTTTGTTAAATTGGTGTTAGTTACACGTTAGACTTTGCACTTCCTTGTCTAAATTAGGGCCCCCTTGTCTTTTTGTGACTCATGGACACTTAAGCTCACCAGCTAATTACTGCACGACTTGGTCATCCCTGACAACTCCGCTCCCTCCCCCTCCACCTCCACCCCCCACTTTGATTGGTGTGTTGAGTTGAAGGAGTGACACATGTTAAAAAAAAAAGGAGGGAAATAATTTAAGCAACATGTATGTAATATCTCACCAGCAATTTGTACTGCTATCTGCCTACGAGAGAAAAGATGTGTGTGAATCGATTAGCATTTTGCCTTGTCTCAGTTCAGACGTTTTGTCTCAGTTCAGACCAATGTTTTCTTTTATTACTAATGCTTTCTGTTTGCATTCGTAATGGATTGCGAGAGCAGGACTTTGCATGTAATTGGATAGCTGCCTAAATTTGACCCGTTTTTTTATGAAACTGCGAATGTCTGACATATGACATGACCTACTGTAGGCCAGCATTCCTACCCCACTCCATTTCATTTTTACACCTTAACAGTCTGTGGCACCTACATCCAAGACTTCTGAGAATCCCATCCCCGAACCTAATATGTTCCACAGGCCTGAAGAAAAGCTGGAAGATTTGTGCTGACTTAAGCGTCCAATATTTAGGCCTACCTCATCATTCAGCACTGAGGACCAGGTATTTAGTTGGACTCAATAACTTATTTAGTTATGTAGTTGGACTCAATAACTTATTTAGTTATGTAGTTGGACTCAATAACTTATTTGGTTATGTAGTCAAACTCAATAAGTTATTTAGCTATGTACTTGGACTCAATAACTTCAGTGATTTAGAATCGCTGTTAAAATCCATCCCAGCTGTCAATCAATCTGATCTGAACTCATCTGTCACCTGCCATCTGGGCCCTGATAAGAATATCTTCTCTAATACAGTCATTCATTTGATGAAAAGAAAGTGGCGTTTTACATCTTAGCTTATGGACAGTTTGTCCCAATCGTTAAGAGGAATGTCCATCATTGGTAAACCAGATAGCTGCGTTACTGACCAGGATGAGGCCCAGATCAGTCAGTCAGTCAGTCAGTCAGTCAGTCAGTCAGTTAGTCTGTCTGTCTTTCTAATATGGAGTTCCAATGGATCCCGTCTCGTTTTTCTTCCTTTCTTTCCTCTTTTACTCTTTCTTTCTCTCCTCACTCTCCCTTTTTCCCTCTCCCACTATGCCCAGTTGTATTACTCCCCCCCCCCCTCCTCTCTCTCTCTGACCCCATCTTACTAATGCAATTGAATGTGTGATCCCTTTGCAGAGAGGGGTTGTGGCCTAGCGTGTCCACCCACGGCCCTGTAGTGCGGTGTTTATGTTTACATTCAATTTATGCAAGTTGACTTTGAGCTGATGTGTTACGTTGCACTGGAAGGGCCAATTTGGTTCAAATGCAGGACTGACCTTTATTTAACTTTTTTTTTTCTTTTTTTTTAGTAGAAAGTGATGCTCAAGAATCAGCTGCTTTGAGATAGTTTCTAAAGGACCACTGTCAGTTGTCCCCTCTTTATTTCTTTTTTTTCTCTCTCTCTCTCCCTCTCTTTCTCACTGCCTCTTTCTCTGTCTCTCTAAATCAGCTGGTCGGAGATCAGTTTTGAAGATCACTGTCAGTTTTCCTTTGATTCTTTTTACTGTCATCCCCCTATCTCTCTAGCTCTCCTTTTCTCCATCCCTCGTTTACTGGTTTAGTAAAAATCCGACACCGTGTCCTCTTCTGTAATGTTTTGCGGCCACAGGGACACTTGGTATTGGGATTACATTTAAATGGTACCAAGAAACTGTCCACGTTTATATTCATCCACACCAGCATCTTTTCAGGCCGACCGGGAAGCTACACCGTGCGCAGAAATGGAGTGTTCCGTTCGCAACGCGTAAAAGCAATTTTGGAAGACTAGTCTATTTTTTTTTTCGAACATAGCCTACGCACTGATATCACATCTGGTGAAGCCAGTTCCATTGATCATAGGGGGAGCTAATTGTTGCAGCAGACGCAATGCGAACGCAACACTTCGCTTATGTGTCCAGTTTAGCCTCCTTGTTGGAGTAGGAATTTTTAGCAATGTTTCTAGTTTGGGCAAGCGAAATATTACCATATTCCTTATTCACGAGATATTCCACTACTGTTTTACTTTAACATGTGTTCCCCCTAGAGCTACGATTGTAGACAAAAGACCACCTCATTAAACTGGACTTTCAAAACCAGGTTAAGGCGTAAGGCAAATAATGCTTGTGACCGTAACCTTTTTGTTTTTGTTTGTTTGCTTGTTTGTTTGTTTGTTTGTTTGTTTGTTTGATTAATTGTTTTTGTATGGGAATATTAACAAACTGAAAATATGCTATAAGGGCAACTTGTTCACTTGGGAGGGGCGCGGCGGGGTGTTGTTCTTTTCATCTTGTCTGGTTGAATTGTACCTTTGTGTCTGTGATTTGGGTGTCCTCTGTCTTTCAGTCCATGTGTACAACTGTATGTTTTTGTAAAGAATAAAGTTTTTTTTAGAATAAACCAGAACATTCCAAAATAAAAAAAAAACAACGATTATTGTTGGATGAGTTGTGTTTCTGTGACTGTAATTGTAATTGTGTGTATGTGTGTGAGAGAGAGGGAGGAGGGGCAAGACTCATTTATTGTCCCTTGATTTTGTGGTAGAACTGCACCACTCTTAAAGAACCACAACGGAACACAAAGTTCTTTTGTGAGAAACAGAAGTTGTTTATGATTATATGAATGAAATCTAGAGGTCGAAGTTTCTTTAGCGGCCAATCAAGCCTGTGATATTTTAGGCCAAATGTGTACAGTAGTTATGGAACACATATTGTATACCGGAAGCTTTTTGTGTCTGGGACAATACGTTCCCACCCATATAAGCCTGGCCAAGCATACTGACTGGTGTGCGTGTGAGAGAGAGAGAGAGAAATAGAGTGGCAAGCATGTGTGGAATGTCCTCAACTGGACTCAGAACAAGAGAGATGAAGAGATAGAGAGAAAGAGAGGGAAATGGCAGAATGAAACAGAAAAAAAACCCTCTGGATTGGTACATGAAAACGTGTGGATGCCCCCGGCTGAGAGCAAAGACCACAGAAGGAGACGGCCATACTGTAGATCTACACTTCGATCCGTACTTTGATCCGGCATATAGATCTACACTTCGATCTGGTTCATAGATCTACATTATGATCCGGTTCATAGATCTACTGTACACTTTGATCCGGTTCAAAGATCTACTGTATACTTTGATCTGGTTCATAGATCTACACTTCAATCTGGTTCATAGATCTACATTACCATCCGGTTCATAGATCTACACTTCGATCTGGTTCATAGATCGACATTACGATCTGGTTCATAGATCTACACTTCGATCTGGTTCATAGATCTACATTACGATCCGGTTCATAGATCTACACTTATTTGGTTCATAGATCTACATTACGATCTGGTTCATAGATCTACACTGATCTGGTTCATAGATCTACATTGCGATCTGGTTCATAGATCTACACTGATCTGGTTCATAGATCTACATTACGATCTGGTTCATAGATCTACACTGATCTGGTTCATAGATCTACATTGCGATCTGGTTCATAGATCTACACTGATCTGG
>NC_063195.1:14552100-14569600 GCF_017589495.1 Alosa alosa
CGGGAGGGTTGAAGATATGCATATATTAGTATGTCTTCATCTGAGAGGGTTAGGACGGCTGGAGGGGAAACGATGAGAGGGGAGATATACTGTGTATATGTTTATATGTGTTTATATGTGCATCCTGTGTATATGTGTGTGTGTGTGTGTTCATCTGTATGTGTGTGTGTGTATTCATCTGTATGCGTGTGTGTGTGTGTGTCTGTGTGTGTGTGTATTCATCTGTGTGTGTGTGTGTGTGTGTGTGTGTGTGTATTCATCTGTATGTGTGTGTGTGTGTGTATTCATCTGTATGTGTGTGTGTGTGTGTGTATTCATCTGTATGTGTGTGTGTGTGTGTGTGTGTGTGTGTGTGTGTGTGTGTGTGTCTGTGTGTGTATTCATCTGTATGTGTGTGTGTGTGTGTGTATTCATCTGTATGTGTGTGTGTGTGTGTGTGTGTGTGTGTGTATGTGTGTGTGTGTGTGTGTGTGTGTGTGTGTGTGTGTGTGTGTGTGTGTGTGTGTGTGTGTATTTATCTGTATGTGTGTGTATGTGTGTGTGTGTGTGTTCTGATTCCCACAGATAGGCATGGACACCCATGGTGTGTGTGTATGTGTGTGTGTTCATCTGTGTGTGTGTGTGTGTGTGTGTGTGTGTGCATCTGTATGTGTGTGTGTTCTGATTCACACAGATAGGCATGGACACCCATGGTGTGTGTGTGTGTGTGTGTGTGTGTGTTCATCTGTATGTGTGTGTGTTCTGATTCACACAGATAGGCATGGACACCCATGGCCATGTGGGGGCTGACCTGGCCGCTCTGTGCTCTGAGGCCGCCTTGCAGGCCATCCGGAAGAAGCTGATCCTCATCGACCTCGAGGACGACACCATCGACGCCGACATCCTCAACTCACTCGCCGTCACCATGGACGACTTCAAGGTCAGTTGTGGCATACACCATACACACACACATACACACACACACACACACAAATGGCACACAGCACATATACACACTCAAGGAATGTTTTTCTTAACCAGAATACGAATATGCATCTGCAGTCTCACTTACTCCCCTCCCCTAACATTTTGTTTGTTGTTTTTATTCTGTCTGTGCCCTTTACCTCCTTCTCTCTCTCTCTCTCTCTCTCTCTCTCTCTCCCTCTTTTCCTGTCTCTCTCCCTCTCTCCCTGCAGTGGGCTCTGAGCCAGAGTAACCCCTCTGCTCTGAGGGAGACGATAGCCGAGGTTCCTCAGGTCAACTGGGAAGACATCGGCGGTCTAGACGAGGTCAAGAGGGAGCTGCAGGAGCTTGTGCAGGTGAGATGCCAGACATTTGAGAGGTCTAATATCGCCCCCTACTGGAGTGGAGGCCACACAGTAGTACATAGAAGCCTGCTTCCAGGCTCAACCGTCGTCCTACTATGGTTGCTATAGTTACCATTCATAAGCATTGATATGGAACGGTGATTAAACTTTTTTTTTATCAGATCTACTTCATAGGTGTTCCGTTTTTCAGAATTAATAGCCACCCCACCAGCCAATCAGAAAATAGTATTTCTTCTCTCTGGGTGAAATCAATAAGGTGGAATCAGGGGACAGCAAACATCCAGAGAAAAAAAATGTTTTCAGCATGCAGGTATTATGGAGGTATTATGTAACCGGAGAGAGTGTTACCGCTTACCACACCTCCCCCTACTGGAGGTACCACAGGAGGGTTGTGAACTGATTATAACCAAGGCAACTTTCATTATGACATGGTTCTTGTGGGGTGAGAGGAATTTTGATTCCTGCATGGTCACGGACCACCGGCGCAAATCACTGGATGAGAACCCCTGATATAGACCCTTTCAACAATAACAACAAAAACAATGCTTGAACGTTCTATTTGGGCCCCAATCTACTTCCTCTGCATTAAGATAACATATGGAATGTTAGAACGGAAGCCTTGTGGGGCCAACTATGATGCTGATAATGGAACTCTCTTGAAAGGGTCCATAGACCAGAGGCAGTGATTGCATTTAACATCAGACTGACAACTGAAAGTTACATTAACTGATACTGGTAGTTATCATAGTAACTGATTACATGTAATCTGATTACGTAATTCGGACGTCTGAGAGGGTGTGTTAATAGATGAATAACATAGGAGTTTTAATCCCCCCCATCTCTCTCTAGCTAGGCTTTAATTCCGCCCTCTCTCTCTCTCTCTCTCTCTCTACTACCTAGGTTTAATCCCCCCATCTCTCTCTCTCTTACTAGCTAGGTTTAATCCCCCCATCTCTCTCTCTCTCTCTCACTAGCTAGGTTTAATTCCTCCCCTCTCTCTCTCTCTCTCTCTCTCTGTTTACCCCCTCCACCTTCTCTCTCTCTCCAGTACCCGGTGGAGTACCAGGATAAGTTCCTGAAGTAGTAACTGATTGCATGTAATCTGATTACGTAATTAGAATGTCTGAGAAGGTGTGTTAATGGATAAATAATATAGGAGTTTTAATTCCCTAATCCCCCCTCTCCAGTACCCGGTGGAGTACCAGGATAAGTTCCTGAAGTAGTAACTGATTGCATGTAATCTGATTACGTAATTAGAATGTCTGAGAAGGTGTGTTAATGGATAAATAATATAGGAGTTTTAATTCCCTAATCCCCCCTCTCCAGTACCCGGTGGAGTACCCGGATAAGTTTCTGAAATTTGGCATGACCCCGTCCCGCGGCGTGCTCTTCTATGGGCCGCCGGGCTGCGGCAAGACGCTGCTGGCCAAGGCCATCGCCAACGAGTGCCAGGCCAACTTTGTGTCCATCAAAGGCCCCGAGCTGCTCACCATGTGGTTCGGAGAGTCTGAGGCCAACGTCCGAGACATCTTCGACAAGGTGAGGACAGAGACAGAGGAAGAGAGTGAGAGAGAGATGATAGAAAAGAAACAGAGACAGATAGATAGATAGATAGATAGATAGATAGATAGATAGATAGATCATAGATCATAGAACATCCGGACAGAATGTTTAATGTTGTGGGATAGGTTAATGTTTGGTGTTATGATTTGCTGACAGGTGAATGTTGAGTGCGGCTCAATTGAAAAGTCGCTAAAGTACACAGACAGATTGACCACTAACGTATACAGACAGATTGACCGCTAATGTATACAGACAGATTGACCGCTAACGTATACAGACAGATTGACCGCTAACGTATACAGACAGATTGACCGCCAAAGTATACAGACAGATTGACCGCTAACGTATACAGACAGATTGACCGTCAAAGTATACAGACAGATTGACCGCTAACGTATACAGACAGATTGACCGTCAAAGTATACAGACAGATCGACCGCTAAAGTATACACGCAGATTGGCCTTTTGATCCTGTGACCTTGTGACCCCAGGCTCGACAAGCAGCGCCATGCATCCTCTTTTTTGACGAGCTGGACTCCATCGCCAAGTCCCGAGGAGGAGGGGCCAGTGATGCGGGGGGTGCGGCTGACCGGGTCATCAACCAGATCCTCACCGAGATGGACGGCATGAGCAACAAGAAGAATGTCTTCATCATCGGCGCCACCAACAGGTGTGTGTGTGTGTGTGTGTGTGTGTGTAAGAGCCTCTTAATCATCAGGGCTACAAACAGGTACCTGTGTGCGTGTGTATTATTAACAAGGATGTCCTCATCATCGAAGCTCAAAAGGTCTGTGTGTGTGTGTGTGTGTGTGTGTGTGTGTAACTAACAGGAGGGCTATCTTAATCATCGGGCTTACCAACAGATGTGTGTGTGTGTGTGTGTACGAGAGTGAGTAACTAAATGAGGTGTGTGTGAGTGTGTTACCAACAAACAGAATGTCTCTATTGTCTATTCTATTGTATATTCTCTTTCTGTTTTTGCTCAATCTGTCTCCCTCTTCGACACCCTTTTTCTCCTTCTCTCAAATCACTCTGCTTTATTCACCTCTCTCTCTCTTTCTATTGCTCTCTCTCTCCCTCTCAGGCCTGATATCATAGATGCCGCTATCCTGAGACCAGGCCGTTTGGACCAGCTCATCTACATCCCTCTGCCAGATAAGGGCTCCCGCTCAGCCATCCTCAGGGCTAACCTCCGCAAGTCACCCATCTCCAAGGTCCACACACACACACACACAGACACACTCACACACACACACTCAAACACACACACACACACACACACACACACACACACACACACACACACACACACACACACACACACACACGCACACACACACACACACACACACATACACACACACACAGACACTCCACACACACACACACACACACACACACACACACTCACACTCACACACACACACACACGCACACGCACACGCACACGCACACGCACACGCACACACACACAAACATAAATAAACATACACACATTCTCAGAGCCATGATAGTGCCATGATAACTACCCCACTGATGTTGCTGTTGACCATTTCATGTTAGATTGGGCGACTATTTTTGGGGAATCCGGCAGTTTTATTTGTGTGCATATTTATTAGCAGTGTGTATTTGTGTCTGTGTGTGTGTGTGTGTGTGTGTGTGTGTGTTTCTGAACCTCCTGTCACCCTTCCTGTATCTGGCAGGAAGTGGACCTGGAGTATCTGTCGCGCATCACAGAGGGCTTCTCTGGCGCCGACCTGACGGAGATCTGCCAGCGAGCCTGTAAGATGGCCATCAGGGAGGCCATCGAGGCCGAGATCCGCATCGAGAGGCAGAGACGCAGCCAACCCGACACTGCCATGGTCAGTCAGGGATAGAGGGAGCGTAGACGGATGGATGGATGGATGGATAAATAGGTTAGGAAGTAAAGATGGACGGATGGATGTGTTTGATCAGGCCCATCAGAGAGTATCGAGGCAAAAGTGACAGAGATACAAGGCTATGGTCATGAAGGACTGAAAATGGATGGATGGATGGATGGATGGATGGATAGATAGATATATGGATGGATAGACATATATCTGGATGGATGGATGGATCAAAGTCAAAGTCAAAGTCAGCTTTATTGTCAATTTCTTCACATGTTCCAGACATACAAAGAGATCGAAATTACGTTTCTCACTATCCCACGGTGAAGACAAGACATATTTTACCAATTTAAGTCCACAGACAAACATAACATTCAAGTAAACAAAAAAGTAAGTAAAAAAGTAAATAAGAGGGCACATATAATGAAAAAATAAGAGCAGCAAAATTTGGTTGAAATTGTGCATAGACAGTCAATAAAATACTAGTGCAAAGTCAGGCCAATAAAAGGCTTGGGTAGTTCTGTTTGACCTAAGTAAGAAAGAAAGTGGCATAGTGGTGCAAGTTATGTAAGAGCAGCAGAAGTGTTGTGTTTTCAGGACAACAACAACAAGTTGCAAAGTGTACAAGTGTGCAAGTGGAGTAGTGCAGGCGGCCATTGTGGGTCCAATGTCCAGGATGTTATGTAGCTGAGGGTGGAGGGGGGAGAGGAGGGAGAGAGTTCAGCATCCTTACAGCTTGGTGTATGAAGCTGTTGGTGAGTCTGGTAGTGCGGGAGCGCAGGCTTCTGTACCTCTTCCCAGAGGGCAGTAGATCAAACAGATTGTGAGCGGGGTGACTTGCATCACTCACAATTTTGGTCGCCTTGCGGGTGAGGTGGGTGGTGTAAATGTCCTTCAGGGAGGGGAGTGAAGCACCAATAATCCTTCCAGCTGTGTTCACTATGCGCTGCAGGGCTTTCCTGTTGTATTCAGTATCCATCAGGATGGATGGATGAATGGATTAATGGATGAATGGAAAGGTGTGACCTTGGTTGAATACACCTTTTTGTCTTACTGGAATTTATGTTATACTTTTGGATTACAGTGATGGATTGGATTGGATTACAGTGTTTCTCCTGAGTTCATACTAAACCTCTGAGGTCTACTTAACACCACTGAAGTGCACGTTACATTGTACTTGGCTTAGTGCTTTGAAGCTACATATTATTCATATGGAGTATCACTTTAGCTTTACTGAGCTTAACTGAGCTTTACTTTGTGAAGTACAAATGAGTGCATGCTTACCTGCCTTACATACTTATTGTGTGGAGTCCATACTTCTTGTCTATAAATATGCATACTGCATCCTCCCCTGCTCTTAGTGTGGCCTGCTGTGAGTGCAGGGCCCCCCCCCACACACACACACACACACACACACACACACACAGCCACACATTTACTAACACACAAAAAGAAACAGTTTCCCAAAAGGAGATTTGTCTAACACAAAGCCGATGGACTATTACTATTAATGCTTCCCTTTCTGATCTCTCTCTCTCTCTCTCTTTCTGTAATTCTCTCTCTTGGGTATCTGAATAAAACTAAGTTATTATTATTATTATTATTATTATTATTATTATTATTATTATTATTGCCCTCTTCTCAGGAGGAGGACTATGATCCGGTGCCTGAGATCAGGAAGGACCACTTTGAGGAGGCCATGCGCTTTGCCCGTCGCTCCGTCAGCGACAATGACATCCGCAAGTACGAGATGTTCGCCCAGACGCTACAGCAAAGCAGGGGCTTTGGAAACTTCAGGTACTCACACACACACACACACACTCACTCACACACACACACACACACACACACACACACGCACACACACACGCACACACACACACACACACTCCAATTCACACACAATTCCAATTCAGTTCCAAACTAGTCATTTCAATCTTCATGATGGTTTAACAGACATTTTACCAGAACCTTTTATGATGTCACTTCCTCCCTTAGGTTTCCCTCGGGCTCCAAACAAGGGGGAGGTCAAGGGTCAGGCCAGGGTAACTCTGGCGAACTGTACAGAGCGGACGGGGATGACGACCTCTACCAGTAAGAGTTATCCACCGAGGTCAAAGTTAATCCGTGCCACACTATATCCCCCTATAGACATCCACCCCTGCAACATAAATACACAAACACATAAATAAATGAGTTTGACATACATGTTCATATTCATACAAAATTACATCAATTAAGAGGAAACGTATTCTCTATCCTCTTGACCTAGTCTTTTATAGTAAAACGGTGTGTGTGTTGTATAGAAAAGTCTTAATTGGATAAGGATATATTGTAAATTGAAAAAATATATATATATATTTATTTTGGTAAAGTTTGTAGAAGGGGAGGTTGTGGCGGTGTTTTATGGTGTGATGAAGCTGGAGTGATTGTTTTCCTTCATGTTTGTTGAGGCCTTAAAAAATGTAGCCTTAGCGTACATACTGTACTAAACAGCCAACTAAGGGGTAGCAAGAAGTATTTAAGCTCGACTTGAAGTGTATTAGAACCATGGACTCTATGTTCAACTGTGCAGAGAGAGTTAAATGTGTGTTGTGACTGGATGCCTAAATGGTTGACTCAAAGAACATTGAGAATAAAGTTTACACTTAACATTGATTCTGTCATTGAGGTTTGATTGAGTTTTGTCATTGAATTGTATGATTTCACACTGTTTTTTGCTTTATTTTATTATTTTATTTTAGGACAGACTGAGTCACACTAAAATATTCCTGAAAAACATAAAAATAAATTTTTGTGAAACAATACATATCTAAAAATATCTAATTCTGATATATTTATAGGAAATCATTAATTAATCATTAATCAACATATAGCACAGATTTGTTGGTTACCAGGCCTTACATTTTTAGGGTTAAATTATTAGTCTGGGAGAACCCAGACGAACCTGAGAGTTGAGAAGTGGTCTGGTGTTAACTAGGCAACCCTGAGATGGCACTAGGTGTTTCTCATTCACCATGTCCTACATATGACCAGGGATGGATTACTGCACGGGCCTACCGGGCCCAGGCCCAGGGGCCCAAGGGGTCAGGGGGCCCTGAAGCCCAAGCCTTTGCATGGAATCATTGCCTCAATATCAACAAATCAGGATGTAGGCTATTAATCTGATTGAATTTAGTATTGGCCATCCCCAAAATGCACCAGAATAAAGGAAATCACATCAAACAAATTAAAAATGTTCTGGGGGAGGACCCCCAACCCCCCCCCTCCCACATATATGACAATAAGTGGGGGGCCCTTAATATATCTGGGCCCAGGGGCCCGAATGTTCATAATCTGCCCATGCATATGACGTTCAGATTCAAGAATAAGAATACTCCTCACCCCCCACCCACCAAGATTCTGTTGAAAATGTATGTAATGCCTCTAGTAGAATACCTCATAGGTAGCCTAGTTAAATTATTTTACTCTGCACAAAATAACAACACAAGGAGCTAATTAAAATCTTTTTCTTTTTTTTTTTTACAATTATATATAATTATATAATTACAAATCTTGCCAATAGAACAATAGACTAAAGTCTAAAGAACTGACAATATACAGGAATATGATATAGGAACTATGGACCATGCCTCGTTGGAGACTGGGAGGGTGTTTCATGTTGTACCTACCGTCCTGTTTACTTCCGTTGTAGACCGGAAATAGCCTGGCACTACGTTTGGAGGTGACCGAATGGTGGGCTAGTGAAGTATTCGTGTTTTTCTGGCATTATAAGATTGATTGATTGAAAAAAGAAAGGTAACTTTCTGCCGCGATGGGGTCTCATCTTGTGCGGAGTTATGTCACCCAGTCGGACACAACACCTGATCCTGCGAAACCCTTTACATCGGACCCAATGAAGGGCTTCGATCACAGGGAAGAGAGAGGTTTGTAGCTAACAATAACGCGAACGTTACTGCTAATGTTGGTTACAGTCCATTTGAAAAACACCTATTTAACGTACGTAAATCAAATACGTCCATGAAAAGATGCACACTGAATTGTATCTGACCCTACACATTTTATACCATCTTTAATGTCTTTAACTTAAGGTTAATGCTACTTGTACAGTTAGCCAGAAAAGTTGAACTTGACGGATTTAGTAAACTGCAGTTTGCTGATGGGCTAACGTTGTTTGCATGACAAATTACTTGTCAGGTAGCGTTAATGTGTTTTAACATCAGTTCTTAAACGTGCTCCAGCCTCAAATATGCAGTCTCATCTGTTTGCTAACGTTAGCAGAACGTTAGCAGAACTCTGCAGCCTAGGACGACATACGTTAGCATGCAACTGCTGGTCGTTACCGTCATAGACTTATGGCCTCCTGGGAAAGATTTTTGAATGATTGTGGTCTTTTGAGTAAAGCTTGACGTAGTTAAAACACTCCAATTTTCAAGAGTCTTTCCCAAATCTTGTCAAAGTTGTTTGGTGTAAAGGCCATTATGATTAGTCGCTTGCTGTTTAGCGGAGTCCCCATAGACATTATAAGAAACCATATTCCACAGTCAGAGGGCGTCCCACTCATGGTTTGTATATTTAATGTTCCTTGTTGTCTGTGGTAAGAAATGGTTGCCACGCGGGAGCAGATGAACCTGGCGATGCTGCCGGTAGAACAGCGCGATTACTGCGCGCACCACCTGATCAAACTCATGAAGTGCAAGAGGGACAACTGGCCCAACTTCCTGGCCTGCAAGCACGAGAGACATGACTGGGACTACTGTGAGCACCAGGAGTAAGTATTATCACCCCCGTCATCGATCGAGACTTAAGACCATAAGCATCTTACAAGACTGAAATAACTGGATCCTAAAGAATGATATTTTATGTTATTTTATTTATTAAGTGCAGTGTGCATGCAGCGCAGCATATCACAATAGCTACATTTCATGCACGAGAACTTTGCTTGCTGACAGACTTTGCACTTTGCTGACTATATAAATTATATATTTACACATATATATACACACACACACACACACCTACCTGTGTCCCCCATCTCCCTCGCACACACATACACACACCACAACCTGAAGCATCTTGAGTGAACCAGTCTTAACTTGTCTGTCAGTTGCAGCAAAGGGATGTTGTGTCAGGCAGAGTGGACAGCAACTCTAGGCACTTGCTGACATAACAAACAAGTAGGCAAAGAAGGGGGAAAGTACGGTGGCCCTGAAGTGCCAAACACAACAGCATAACGGAAAAGAAGGGGAAAAGTCCTGAACTCATGAACAATAAATGCCCTTCTACATTCTGTGTTCCTATTGTAAGAAGGAGCAATAGACAAATAGGGAGGAGAAATAGACAAATCGACAGAGAGACAAACAAAATATGAATAGGCCTATTGCGTACTGTGTGCTTGCTGTGGTTGTAGCACACAATATGAGTTGAAGGAATATTGTGAACTTATTGCGGTCTATAAGGGTTTGATAGCGAAGTTGGGTTCTATAGGCAATGACCCCATAAGAGTTTGATAGTGAAGCTGGGTTCTATAGGCGCTAACCCCATAGGAGTTTGATAGTGAAGCTGGGTTCTATAGGCAATGATGGTTGTGTGCTTTATTAGCCTGGCTGATACTTGCTGATGCGTTCTGGCAGAAATGTGAACGAGTCACGATTTTGGTGAAGCAACAATTCTGCTTGACGTTTAAAGATACAAAAGACCAGAAAGTTAAGTATAATGTTTGTGTAGAAATCTTTGTAAGCCATGGTTTGAGCTAGCATAAATGGGTCTAGTTCTTGCTAGTGCTTTATAGCCCCACTGGGGGGGGGTTCCTCTTTCCTTTTACCTGAGGCCACAATAAGTACCTAAACAAGATGGTAGACTAGTTGATATTGCAAAACCCCACTCACGAATGCCCCAAATAGTTGTAATCAGGGTTCTTATATTAACTTTTTTGATCACCAGCCAATGTGGCTGGTAACTTTTGGTAAAGTCACTAGCCAATCAGGATTTCTACTAGCCATTTTTTTCCGGTAAAAATAAGAGAATTATAAGTTTGAGATGAGTGTCACTGAATGCATTTGATCATTTTATTAACATTGTTGGCATGAATACATACCACAGAATATGCAAACACTTCATTTCATGTTTGGGATCTCTATCTATCTATCTATTTCTCTGTCGATATCCTCATCCACTGCTTCATTCCTCTTCTCGCCCCTATAAGTCTGCCCCAACCAATGCCGCATTTAGTTTAATAAAAAGGAGATATAAATTATCATCAACAATGACAAACCAGGAGGAACCTGCCATTGGTTTTCTCTCCCTCTTGTGCGCGCTCAGACGTGTTCTCAATTAAATGGAGTAGCATAGGGCCTACGTTCAAGTTGGATCTTTATAGAAAGGACCCGAAAAAGTATCATCTTTATGTAACATGCTGTTAGTGCATGTTGACATTGTATACTTTCTCTAACGAGTGAAAAACAGTTTGCAGTACAGCTACTATTGGCTAAATGTTGGTCCCTCCTCTGTCTCGGTGCCCTACGCACAGTGCGTGATGCATCTGGTGGTGGTGATCACTGATCAGGTAACTTTTTATAATTGAACATTTTTACCTACGAGCTCCTCACGTTACATCTTCAGCTAAGTCCATACATTGACTTATTTGTGGCGGCCCACCACAATATTAACATTAACCCCCACACACTGATTTTTCCAGGTTGTTCTAAATTGTACTTAAATCTGGTTAGTATCATAACCACGCTGTGTTAATTTTTTAAAAACTGTTGCATTCAAGTTAATTCTGCAAGCCTACCACCACAAATAGAATTCAATTCTGTGGGAAACACTGAAGTCCATAGTCAATAAAATAAACAATCTTGCTGCTTCAGGTTTTGCGGCCTCTGCTACATGACATCAGCCCTCCACAAAGGAAATAGGTGAACACAATGCGTTAATTGCGTTAATATTTCGTAACGCGTTATGTATTTGTGTTATGTGCTTTTTACTTGACTTTACTGGCCAACTCACTCCTCTTTCAGTCTGTGCTCTGGCTCCGTTGGTTCTTCTAATTCCTTGTGCTTTCTGGTAGACGCTCCATTCGTTTCCATCATCGCTCACCCTGGTTTCACTGCAAACTGCGCGCAGCCAGTGGGCGTATGAAACGTCATCACGTAGCATTACGGCACAGTGGTCATGGGAAATGTAGGAAGCACTGCCAGGGGATATATGGCCGAGAACAGAGCCGTATGCATCATGCATGTAATGCCTCATGCATCACCAGCCAAACTGGCTAGTAAGTTTTTATTAACACCCGGCAAAATGAATTTTAACCCGCAGTTGGCGGGTGTTAATTAAGGGCATGTCCACACGGAGACGCTTTTTAGGTTAAACGCAGAGGTTTTGCTTCGTCTTGGCCGAGCATCCAAACGAATCCTGTAAACGCACTGCCCGAAACCGCACTTTTCTGAAACCTTGTCCCAGAGTGGAGAAATCTGAAACCGTAGCCCGTTTGAGTTTGTTTAGACAGCGAAACCGCACATCCTGCTTGCGTATCGATGATGTCATCGCCACACCTCAGCTGCCCTGGACTTGCACTTATAGTACTGATGCTGCGCAGCGCCGATAGCTTATGACTTGGTGGACTGAACAGTTTTTCCCGGTGTTTTTTTTATGCATTCTAGCTACTGTCAGTGACGCGAGAGAACTTAAGTTATTAGGAAAGTGCGTGTAAGTTTAGGCTACATTAATTTGTAGCGTAGTGCCAGTGTCATTCATTTATTTTACATGTCTTACAACATATATACATGCATTCACAGTCGAGTGAAAGCAGATATAAGCATACAAAGACGCTTAGAACTCACGTTAAGCCGATGGTAGCACACTGAATGCGAATGCACGATTTGATGCAGGCAAAAGTAATGACTGTTACTAACGAAGGTTTTATAGCAATATTATAAATGTGGCGACAGAATAGCCTAGAACTTGGGTAAGCCTTGCGTTTAGTAGCCTAATTGCGGTGATAGCCAAAACTAATGTGAATCACGGACTATCCTACAACCAAAGAAAGTAAAGGTGATTAGTAGGCCTACCTGCGTTAGCCAAATAAAGGACGGGACTGCACCCTTCACAAACCATAAAATAAAGTTTTAGTTTTACAGTTGGCTACAGTTGACAGTTCACCATCAGTCCACACAAACAATTCTGGTTTCCTTGCACTAGCCATTTCGCCGTAGCCTATTCTGTCTGTTTTGAAAGCGCAGGTTTTGCAAGTTTTGGTGAATTTCTGTAAAGACACAGTGCCACCTATAGGCCTGGGGTATGAAGTAACGTGTTGAGTCGTGTTGAGATGGGTCCGTTTGGACGCAAATATTCTTGATACGGTTCCAGGGAAGACGGAGGAAAAAAAGATCGGTTTGGTACGTGTGGACTAGGCCTAAGGGTACGTCTACACGAAACCGCTGGGTGAATTTTCTCTTACTGCTTTCACACCTTTAATGACACCGGTAAAGAAAAAACTTGCGTGCACACACAGAGGTGTAACCGGCTAAATGTGCTGTAGTGCATATGCCAGACCAGTCGATGGCGCCGGCCGTGCAGAGGCTTCACGTTTAATTCGTGTGAATTGCGTAGAAGAAAACATTGTTGAAACAGTTTGTTAATGCTATGTGAAATTTCAAATGCTTAGCCTACGTTGCATTGCATTAGGTCTAAGCACCACTGGAGAAATCATTAACGTGCAGTAAGCAAATGTTTAACTACTGTAAATGAAGATAACGTGTGCGTCTAACTTAGCCACAAAAGGCTGATCGGCTACATTGTGCACATAAATCATGACTGGGGAAAGAAGAAACATTTTAATATGACAAACAAATGGTTTGGTTTGTTTTGACAAGCAGCGTGTCAGGTCGAGTGCCGTGGCTATGTTGTCATAAAATTGCCAGCTTTAGGCGTCTACACGGCGAAAGTTAGTCGGCAGTTTCAAAAATTCCCACTTCGGAAGCCGGTTTCAAAAACAATCGGTTACAGTCTCCTAAACTGCTGGCATTATGTACACGCAAGGCGTAACTGATAACAAAACCTCACCGGTTTCACAAAAACCGGCGTCGTGTAGACGGCCCTTTAGAACCCTGGTTTTAATAGGGTAATGTTACGCTGATCTCTAACTCTCAATCTCTCTCTGTGTGTCTGTAGCTTTGTGATGAGGATGAAGGAGTACGAACGCGAGAGGAGACTCCGTCTGAGGCAGAAGAGGATCGAAGCCCAGGCCGCATAATGTCGCCTCTCCAGCACACACACACACACACACACACGTTTCCCTTCAGTCTCTGTACATACCTGCTCTATACAATAAAGTTATATGACGAGCCCTGGATTTAATTTCTTGAATTGATTTTTTTCCCCCACTTTCACTGACACAGAGAAAAAGCAGAGTGTGTGATATGCACGTCCAACAAACTTCACAGGTGCTAGATCAACTAAACTGAAGGTAAAAATCAAAAGAAGGACCTTGCACACTGTTGTAGACGCTCCCAGAAACTTTCATTCATAGCAACGTTTCGATCTTATAGATCTTCGTCAGGCATTATAAACATGCTTCTGGGAGCTTCTAACACTGTGTGTGTCAGTGAAAGTAAAAATAAGAAAGATCTGCACTCCGTGTGACTTAACTTCCGACTTTTTGTCTTTGAAACGAGACGAAATGTTGACCGAATGGTAGAGACTGGTGGGTTGGCTAGCACTTAAGTAAACAAACAGACACAACCTCCTGACCAAAGGTTGGAAATGAGACACACACAGATGGGCAAATTCTCTACAACTTTAAAGCTAATAGTAAGTCAGAATGTACAGCACAGTAGTAACTGTGAAACATTAAATCGTACAGAATGACACAAACAGTTTTTTTTTTTAAATTAGTTTTTGCACAAATCGAGAAAATAAGTCACATTGTGTTACGATGTTTACGTAAGGGTAACTGAAATGAAGATTTATTTTCCAAGATTTGTTAAATTTACGTCAACTGTTTAAAAAAAACATGCTTTGAACAAGGCAACACTAAAGTCCCTACCAATGCTAGCTCATGATGCTTAAAGCCGTACATCTAAATCAAGTTTGTACTAACGTCTTTGAAAAACATCTCTGAAAAAAAAAAAAAACAAATCCAGTGCACTCCAAATATTTGTAGTCAGTCAATACTGGACAATAACTGAACTCCTGAGGAACGTAGCATGGACATACATTTGAGAATTCAAATAAGCACTAGCAGCAGTCAAAGCTACCAACATTTTTTGTTTGCCGCTGAACATTTGCCAGGTTGAAGATATGATTCCATTTTGACTTCAATTCAAAACATCCTGGTTTTAGCGAGAGCTTTTTGGGACAACCTGGACACATGGAGCTATTAGCAAAAACAAAGACCTACAAGAAAACAGGATTATTCAAAGCAAGAAGCAGACACAGGTCAAATCACATGATCACAATTGCATCAGACAACTGCATGAGTCCTGTGTGGTAAGGTTCAGTGTTCAGTTTGGAATGGGAGGGGGGGGGGGGGAGACTAGCAGTTTTGGGGAAAGGGAGCATGTTTGTTCAGTTGTCAAAGGTGTCTGTTTAGGATGTTAAATACTTTTAATGTAAACTAGTTTATAGTAATGTAAATCTGTCATAGAGCAAACTAAAGATTGTTTGGCTGGTTTAATAGTCAGACAAAGTGAGGGATGTTGGGGCAGGGCAATGGAGATGACTGATGTCCAGTTCAAGGGGCATTGGGTGGATTGGTCCAGTTCTAGGGATGATGGGTAAAATGAATAATGGTGGACTGAAGAAGGGTTTAAAATAAAGTCGTAACGTGTTATGTATTTGTGATATGACTTTTATAATAAAGTCCTAACCTCCTACAAATACTGTACTACAGGTTTGGGTGGACCAATTAAATTTGTATGTTTGGTGATGGTGGACGATATTTTATACGATTATTTTTTTTATTTTTTACTATTTCTATGATCCAGTTATAGAGCATGATAACTCACTATTATTACAGTGTGATGTTTTTTTCAGTCCAGTTGATGAATGATCTAAGTTGCTGTATGCTGGCACAGTCCAGCTGAATGATGTTCTGAAGTTATACTGGCAGCGACCAGTAGAGGTAGTATGTAATCACTTGCAGAATGGTACAGTCCAATTGAATGGCATGTTATCTAAAAATGGTACAGTCCAGTACTGCGCGAAGTAGTGGGGGGTGAACTGGTACAGTCCACTGAGGAAAGGGACTACGTGTGTGTGTGTGGGGGCGGTGTGGGCGTGTCTGTGTGTGCGCGCGCGCGTCTCTAGAGGACGAAGGGCAGGATGGGGGAGCGGAGGGAGGGGTAGTGTGGGAACTCCTTCAGGTAGCTGCGGTGCTTGCCCTTGGCCCAGACGGTCATCTGGATGAAGCCCACTATGGTGAAGAAGGCCACGGGCAGACACTGGGTCATCAGCGTGAAGCCCAGCCAGGACCCCAGCTACGCACAGAGAACACAACACACATTTCATTAGAAAATACACATTTCATTAGAAAATACACACTCACACACACAGAGAACACAACACACATTTCATTAGAAAATACAAACTCACACACACAACACACATTTCATTAGAAAATTCACATACATTACATACATATATGAAAATACTTTTTAAGTTGGTTTTGAGAGAAAATGATACTGATGCTGAATAACAATATGGTAGAGAAACTACAGTAGACATGTAGCTGTAAGAGTGTGAAAAGGTGTCACTCCAGTGTGTGTGTGTGTGTGTGTGTGGAGGGGGGACATGAAGAGTAACTGACCTCGTAGGTGTAGTTGGGGCAGGACACCAGCAGGAAGATCCAGGTGAAGGGGTTCTTAGTAGGGTAGGGGATCTTCCTGGTCTTCGAACCTGAAGGAGGGAGAGAGAGAGGGGAAAGAGAGAGAAAGAGAGAGGTGTAGAGGTTTAATACTCTTTTATGAAACCATTGTCATACTCTCACAAAGTGACATAATTATAACAAACCCCTCAAACATAAGATGTACATAAAAGAACAAAAAAAGATAAGAACATCCCTCCTTTAAAACCACATTCCCCTCAACGATATTTTGATGCAACAACTGCCCGCCTCCCAAACAGCAAAACCCCCAGTGTAGTCTAGCAACTCTCTGTTGGCTTGCTGGAAAAATCAAACTTCGGTCAGGCCAATCACATTGTGTATAGAGTCGGTGGACGGGCTTATCATAATGATGGCAGAGTTGCAACGTTCCTCATGAATTCCCTGCTACTTGAAAGCAAAGATGGAGGATGCTGCTTTTAAGTTGGCAAAAGTTTGATCAACTAGCTAACTAGCTCCACTGGTGGGAAAACGCATGGGGCTCATGAGTTGTAGTGCTATCCTATTGCGTGCAGAGGGAATTTGAAAGACAACTGCTTATCCCGCCCCTCGGATTGAGCACTGCCAATGGTGAGTTTCCAGACCCTACATCTTGATGTGGGTCTGGCTCGTCAGGCTACCAATTTTATGTGGTGTATGTGTGGGTGTGTGCATATGCTTGTATTAGAGTGTGTGTGTGTGTGTACCTGGTGGTCTGAGGTTCCGTAGTGCAATGTGGATGGAGAAGTTTCCAATCTGACAGAACTGTGGAGACAAACACGAGAGCAACATCAATCTTATTTACAGCCACAAATGGTGAAGGACCCCAACCTAATGGAATCTGCATATCTTTTTTCTCAGTAGGAACTGAAACTTTACTTCTTTACTTACATGCTATAATT